>NW_010143940.1:1794-14383 GCF_000699245.1 Pterocles gutturalis
TTTATGCCCACGGGTGAGGAATGGCGTGAGATCCCTGCAGCCCAACCGCCAGCTGCTGCCAGAGTCCAAACCTGTCTCCAGCAAGGAAAGAGGGGAAAAAGAAAAATTTTTTTAAAAAGGGAAAGAAAAGCTTTCAACCCAGTTCAGAGTGAAAATTTCACTTTTTTATTTTTTTTTAAGACAAAGCTCCCTGTGCGCAGAGTTTATTGAGTAATAAGTCACAGCCACCCCCAGCAACCCATCCCACTGCTTCCAGTACAAACCAGTAGGACGGTGCTGGGGCTGCACCGCTGACCTGCTCCAAGCCATGCCACAGCAAGAGAAGCTGTGGATGGCCCATCCCTGGAGGGGTTCAAGGCCAGGCTGGATGAGGCTTTGGGCAACCTGGGCTGGTGGGAGGTGTCCCTGCCCATGGCAGGGGGTGGCACTGGATGAGCTTTAAGGTCCCTTCCAGCCCAAACCCTCCTGGGATTCTATGATTCTACAAGAGGGATCGCACTGACCATGGGCAGGGAGCCCCAAACAAGCATCTCAGAACCAAAACCCCACTGCGAGCAGGACCAGTAACACCAGTAAGAGCAGCGTGATGGGACACACCCCCATACTGACCTGCGTGGAAAACCACACCGTGTGCCTTGTGATAAATCTCATTACAGCTGCTCTCAATGAAACCCGCAGTGTGATTTCCCGAGCTCGCACCACGGACCACTTTCCCCCCAACCCGACCAACCCAGTGCCCAGGGAACAGCTCCCGCGTTTATTTTTAGCTCCCGGTGCCGGCTGCGCCGGCCATCGCCTTCCCCCGGAAAACCTGGGAAGGCAGCCACCTGCCAGCAGAGAGGCACCCAGAGACTCTTATCTTTGTTTTTAATGGACTGTCAGTTCCTGGGATGTATTTGCTTTCAGCCTTTAAAAAGAAACACCAGCTTCACTTTCTGCTGCAGAAATTTGCCAAGTTTCCAGCTTTCACTGAAACTTATCTGGCTGCAGCAGGCTGGCAACAGGCAGAGAGCATCAAGAGAGAGGGCACAGCTCGCTCAGAGGGAAAAAAAGAAAATCACAAAGAATGTCAAAAATTTACATTTTCCACCCTAAAAGATTTTTTCCTTATTCCCAATGGAGCATCCCCTCCTGCCATCCGCCTTTCACTCTGTGCCTCCAAGAAGAGCCCGGCTCTTCCCTGCTCCACAGCTCTCAGGGGATGACAGCCAGGGAAGTCCCCAGGCTCTTGTCGATGGGTCCCTGGGACCCCCAAGCCCAGCAGCTCTGTCCCCCCATGCAGCTCAACAGGCTCCTCAAACCAACAGGGTCTCCAGAAAACTGCCGCTCCATCCCCGTTTATTCAGGAAAAGAACGACGTGTGTTTGGGGACAAAGCGCCGTCAGTTATTTTTCCCCTTTATTTTCTAACACTCCAGCCTCCGATCAATAAATTAATTCCAAATCATCAACGAGCACTCAGCCTGTAATTTATTTTTCACAAGTGTTAATCCACTCCCTACCCAACGCAATGCTTTTGGGACCCTGGCAAATTAGGAACCTACTCAAGACACTTCCCTGGCATCACTTAGGCAGAAAACAACATTAGAGTGAAAATAATAATAATGCCGAGCTCCTTCTAAAGACGGCTTTCAGGGACCCAAACCACGTTTCACTTTATTTGATCCTCAGCTTTCTCTATTTACTGACGCACCCAGGGGCCCATCCCCGAGCTGTTCGCTCCAGCCTCGAATAACCACGATGAAACGAGTCTTGCCAAACGCCTTGATCTGATGGGGCTTTTATTGTGATCAAAAATCACGCTTATCGGGGGAGCAGCTCCTGCCTCAGCCGCTGCGAGCCCGTAAAACACACACGGACCCCACGCCAGCGCTTGCAATGGCTTTTCGTTCCTGCCGGCATCGCCGTGCCTCTCACTCCGGTTTGGAAAGCGAAGCAGACTCAGGAAACACAACGAGCCGGTTCCAGGCTATTTTAAGCTTAAAAACAAGAAATACCACAGCTCCTCCAACGCCTCCAGAAGCCAAGAGCTGTCCAGACTCTGGGCTTTGTCGGGAAAAATCAGAACTGAGACGGGAAAGGGGCAGGAGGGTGGGAGGGCAGCTCTGCCCCCCCGTCCCCAGCATCCCACCAGCTCTGCCCCTGCCCCTCGCAACCCCGTGAAATCGTTTTAACCAGGAGCTACGGTGCTAAATGGCATTTCTGCCTCATTCCTGTTGGAGCGTGACTGTTAAACACTGTTACCAAGGCTGAAGCATCTTCTGGGGGGTCTCTCTCTTGTCCCCAACACGAAGTCGTACGTATCAGAGCTGTGTCTTTGTTCCAGTTAAGCGCCAGGTTGTGCCGGGAATGGGAAAGAGGGAAACGTGCTTCTCCCTTGCCGTTCGCATGATGCATTTCTCCTTCCACGTACTGTCTCAGGCGGTATGCTTGGCCTAAAAAGAGGAAAAAAACCCTCTCTCAGTAATATTTACAAGCTAATTAAGCAGAGGAGGACTGATTTGAGCATCACTGGAATGGCAAAAAAAAAAAAGCCAGTTGGGCTGGGAGGGCTTTTCCCGATTTTCTTTGGAAATTAAAGCTGCGAGGGGCTGCTGCTGGGCAGGGAGCTGGAGCTGTCCCCGGGGACCGCAGAGCACAGCCCGGCTCCCAGCTCTGCCCCCCGACAGCAACCTCGCTGGAACCGCTGGGTTCATCTCCAGTTTATGAAACGACTGCTGAGAGAGGCAGGGGGAGCAGCATCCCCTTTCCCCACAAAAAAAAGAAAAGGATTTGAATTTCTGCGCCATGGGATTAGAGAAAAATTAAAGCTATGCTTGAAAGAACTAACCATCGCCTTTTATTTATGTTTAGCAGCACTCCCCTGTACAAACCCCAGCCCAAACCCCATCTCCAGTAACACAACAAATTTTACAGAACATAAAACCCCACACACCAAGGGAGGGGGAACAAAACACAGAATCATTTGCTCCTTCCGCGCACCCCTTCATAGCGTCGCTCTTTTCTGCCGGGCAATGGCCTGTGCCAGCCCATCGCCGTCCCCGCTGTCACCCCGGTTATCCATCAGCCAGCAGCTCGCTTTCGGAGCGTTGGTCCCCTGTCACTCAGGAATTATAGATCTACCCAGCAAAGTCGTGGGGAAATAATTGGTTGTTTGCTGCTCAGCCCTCTGAAATTCAAGGAGAAAATGAGATTTTGCTTCCTTGCTTTAGATCATGGGGTTTCTTCCCTGCTGGGCTGATTTCCAAATCCCCACTCCTCCCATTCAGCTGCCAAACAAGCGCATGGAGCTAGCAGGGGCATTAAAACCGGTGTCCCCAGGTCTGGGCGATCAGCCCATTGGCACGGCTCTGCACCGGGAAAGGCTTTGATGAGCCCACGGGGGAAATTTCCACCCCGCTTCGGAGCAAAACCTAGAGATGGAGCCCAGACAGAGGAGGATTTGCAAAGCCTCATGACTTCAAACATGGATTTAAATAGTGCCCGGACAAGAAGCACACTCCAGACAAACAGAGATGTTCCGCGGGACACATTTAATCCCATTAACCCAGGAGCTGTTTGTGCGTTTTCGGGAGCCCAGCCGCAGCAGCAGCTCCGCAGAACCCAGCGGGGAAGCAGCATTCAAACGCCGCTGAGATCAACCTGGCTGCTTTGCCTGCCCCGCCAGCAGCAAAACCGCTACAAAATAAATGACCCCTGGGAAATGAATGTTTCTTCGGAATGAGAAGGGCTGGCTCCTCGGGCAGGCGATGCTCAGCACGGCGAGCCTGGGTCGCAGCAATGCCCACGGTGGGAGCACGCAGCCTCATGTGCTTTCCTGCAAAATACAGCCACGATTTACCAGCTCTCCCACTCTGCAATTCCTGCCCCAACAACCTCCTCCCCTCCCCTCCTGGAGAAGAGCAGAAGGACAAGGGAAGGAGATGAAAAACAGGTTTGATTTCAGAGAAAGGGGGAAGGCAGAAAGCATGGGGCAGCTCCAGTGCTGCAGAAAGCAGGATTTACAGCCCTCTGCCAACGCCTTTCTTGCCCGTATTGCACCTCGCCCAGTCCAATTTAATTAAATTGATTTGTTTGAATGAACAGTCACTTGAGCCAAGAACCTTTTGAATACCAGGATCTTTTGAGCGACAGCTCAAAACCCCAGCAAAGAGGAGATGAGCATGACCCCGTCGCAGCCGGGGTGAGATGCAGGCACAGCCCGTCTCTGCTAGAGCTCGCTCTCCCTCCACAAACAAGATTCACCTCCTCTGACCCCCCTGGGACACTCCTGATGCCAGCATGCTGCTGCCCCAGGAGATGCCAGGGCTCAGACCCCACGTTGCCTGGGAGCACTGAGTGATGGAGACTCTTTGAAGCCAGGTCTGGCTCCCGGGTCAGCAAACGGCAAACCTGGGTGCTTGGTGGCATCCAGCACGGCAGGGACAGGGCAGAGCTCCCTCTGGGTGGTGAGGAGCAGGCAGGAGCCCTGCGGATCCTCTCTCGGCCGTGCTGGGGAGGCTACAGCAAGAGGCTGTTGAGCAGCATCACAGCTTTGGAAATGGCTCCTGTGCATGAGCTGCAGGGTTGCTGCTTGTCCTGCCCCTGCCCGAATCCTTATCCAGTCTCTAGATGTCTTGCCTGCTAAATAAAAGACACTTTAAGGCAAAAAAATAAAACAACCCAACCCCAAACCACCAACCCCAAACTCAATTCCAGATGGTCTGGAGGAAAACTCGCATCATTTGCCAAAAAGCGAGGATTTTGCTTTCTCGGTCCTGAATTTCAAGCTCAGAAAGGTCAGACCTCCCATAGAGACAACTGCAGCGCACTTTCCTCTTTTCTCATCTCTGGATTCACAAGCTTTGCGATTCCAGCTCATTGCACAAGCCCAGGACTACTGTGCTCTTGTCAAATCCACTCCTCGCCGCTGCTTTCTGCCTCTTTCCAGGCAGAGCCACACACCCAGGGCAGGCGGGGAGGCTGGGGCTGCGCAGGGCACTCCGCACCGCCTGAATTCTGCCCCGTGCCCCCGGCTGCACGATCCGAGCCTGTCCCCTCACCACCCCAGGCTCCACCTGCCCCACCTGGAAAGCAAAGGAGAAGGAGACGCATCCCAAAAAGCTCGTTAGCTGATGTCTGAATGATGCCAAAATCTTTGGTGCAGAACATGAGCAAAGAGCCAGTCAAGCGCTCTCTTGAACCCCAGCGTTCTTGAATCGCGGTCGTGCTGGAGGGAGCCTCCTGGGATGCATCTTGGCCAGCCCAGCCCCGTCCCACCCGTCTGTTTCCAGCAGCTCTGCCCCAGCACGGCCCTTCTGCGCTGTCTGGGTCTGAGCTCCCATCAGCGCACCAACAGACCTGAGCCGTTTGGGTCTGCGGGAGGGTAACCGCCTGCGAGAGCTCTGCTCCGGGGCTGCGGCTGGATGGGTGTCTTCTCAGCACCCGCTTCTGGAGATTCGGAGGATTTTTCACTTCTCTCCCAAATGGAAATATTGATGATCCTCCTTTCGGGTGCTCCATCTGCACTCCTGGATCCTCCAAACACTGCTAGGGTGGAGACTGGAATCGCAACGACATCTCACAAACATCACACGCTCCTGCCGGGTGCTGTCGGCATCTCCTCCCGAAGCCGGGCACCACGAGCACGGCGTACTGGGAGGCCAGTCCCACCAGCTCATCTACACTGAAGGAAACAGCTCCTCCAAAGTGTCTACACGATCCAGCCAGCATTTTCTCTGCTCTTAGAACACCAGCAAACAGCCCTGTTAGGTATGAGACAGGTCACTGGTCCAGCTCTGGCAGCTGCGGTGTTTTTTTGGTCTCTCGTACATCACTCTTACCCTCTGCCTCATCCCTGAGCCCCAAACCAGCCCCGACGGGGCACACTCTGATCTGGCGGACAGAGGTGGGGACGCTGTGAGCTGCAGGACCTGCTGCTCCCCACACCGGAGAAGCTGTGTCTGTATTCCCCGAGCATAGACGAGGTCTAAGAGCAATTTCCCCACCGTACCCCACGCCAGGCACAGCTGGTTTCCCTCGCAACACTTTGCACAAGAGGTGAACGAGAAAAGACTGAAAAGAAACTGCAATAAATAGCGCAGCCCAGCTCTGAAGCTGGCTGCATGCTTTGAGGACAGGTGAAGGCTCAGAAGTGTTTTGCACCCTCGAGGGAAGCTGATCAAAGAGGTGCTGGCTGGAAGGAGCTGGCGTGGTGCAATCCCAGAGCACGCTGCCGAACACGTCCTGGCTGCAAGGGCCAGGGGAGCAGAGCCCAGCAGAAAGGCATGCTGGAAATGGACGGGATGCTCCTCAGCAGCCAGGCTGGAGGCTTGCTGCATGCCCCAGAGCACCCCGAGCTCTGGTGTTAAAGCATTCACAGAAGATTGCAAAGATCTGCTCTAATTGCTCATCCTGGTGAAACACAGAGAAAAGAAACTTGTAGAAATCAAAGGCTGATGCATGGAGCAGATGTGCCAGCAATGATAAGCCAAAGCAAGGCTTTCAGAACCCAAATTTCAGATTTGCACAGATTAGACATTAAAATGAAGTCACTTCATTTCATGCCATATGCAAATCTTTACCAGCTGTCAGCTCTGTAGTCACTAGAGACTCAATGTAATAACTAAACACGAGCAAATCCACAGCAGGGACTGGGTTCTGCAGCAGCCCAGTTACGGCGGGTTCACGCTTGGGAAGCCAGGAGCCTGCCCAGCCCACCGCCCAGGCACAGAACCCAAACGCCAGCAGGAGCTTAATGAAACATCTGCAAATAAAATGACGATAAAGGATGAGGCAACTGCTGGCTCCTGACATCCAAGGGTTCCCAAGCGTGCTACTGCTTTCTGCACGATGTGACTCTCACTAATGTGGGAGCTGGACCCAGCCCTCCCAGGTGATCCCCAGGCTTCTTGCCAGCCCACAGCTGGATGGGACGGCAAAGGGCCACCCCCATCCCCAGGCTTTTCCTTGGTAGCCCTGGATGTACGACACAGACGCGCCATCAGCCAGAATCCATGAGCACAGAACAAGGAGAAACATTCCTGTTTCCCTCTAGGGTGAAAATCCCTGGAATGCTGATCCCCACCAAAGTAGAGAGCAGCATCCTGGCTCACACTCGTCCCGAGCACAGAGCTACGCCAGGCAGCACCGCCGGCCGAAACACAGCTCCATCCTGGAGGAGCTGCACTGGATCATGACCCAGCACTGGCCATTTACCCAAACATTCAGCAAGCACCAGCTCTGCTGAAGTCACTCCACAGAGCTCTCAGCTCTTGCCTGAAGCGATTTGCCATGTCTGGGAAAAAAAAGCAAGCTTATAATTGCTTCCAAAATGGACAGACCTTGGAGAAAAGGGAGGCACCTCGCTGCTTTGTGCGAGGGCACGGTGCTTGGCCCGGCCAGCAAGAGCGACAGACGTGCCACCGCTTTCAGGACCCGAACAGCGTCCAGCTGCCAGCACTGTGGGCTGGGGTCTAGGCTCACCTCGCAGGAGCTGGTCACGAGCTCCCAACAGCACAGATGGAAGGTGCTGGAGAAGAGCAAAAGGCAGGTGAGGAAGCCGCAGCGAGGGCAGGCAGAGAGCTGGAGCTCAGCCTGATGATCGCTGGTCACTGGGGAGCTGCGGGGGCACAGGCGTGAGACTTGAGAAAGCAGGTAACTGGCTGGCTATCAGGCAAGAAATTATAACAACAGTGCTGCATCAGAAAGCCTTCCTCACCGCTACACGGCGCGGGGGCTTAGACAAATCACCTGAGCCAACAGACAAGGCACGAGGGGCTCCATGCGTACCCTGGATTTATTTCTGCAGCATCTGCATTGCAATCCTGGGGAGAGGTGCAGCTCGGTCCTGCTCCGCCAGCACCCTGTGCCCACATCCCGCAGGATAAGGGCAGGATGGAGCCAGCACAGGAGCAGCAGCAGACCGTGCTCGGCTTTTCCCAACCCTTCGCCACAGCCTGCCCCAGTGTCACCCCTCTTGGGAACGGGCTGCCTGTGAGGAGGCTCCTCCAGCCGGACAACACCGCTGGCTCCATTCTCCAGCTGCCAACAGCCTCCCGCAGCTGAACATCAACAAGGAAAAACAAGAATGGCAAGAGTAACGAGGATCTAGTCATGCCCAGATCTGAACAGGGTGGGTTTTTTAAATGTAGTCCAAGAAGGGAAGAGCTTGAGGGCATCCAAGACTAGAAGAGGATCCTTGAGCACAGAGAGCCTCAGCCTGTGGCCGCCGGGGCCACCTCCAGCCCCGCTACGGCTGATGGCATTGGCACCTCCCTGGGCACACACACAGGCCACGATGGTGCCGGCCCCATGGGGGCAGGACCACCCTCAGCTAACTCTGTCCCACCACAACATCAGCGAGGAGAAATGCCACCTCCGAGTCTGACAAGCTCTTGCCCTCCCAAATCTCTGCAGGGACCCCGCTGAGCCCTGGCAGCTGTCAGCACCTGAGCAGGGGCGAGCTGAGAATCCTACAAGGTAAAATAGCTCCTTTGTCATCTGCTCCTACAAAACACCTACCCCCTTGCCTGGTTTAGCCCTCCTCGTCCTAGATTATAAACCCTGGAGACGGCACGCCTGCAGAATTTTTAACTCTTGAACGATGCATCTTGCAAACGCGTCCCCGGTGAGCACGGCTGCTGGAGGAGGGACTCTGCTGCCACGCTGACAGCTCTCCAGCCTTCTCTGCGAGCGCTGCCCCGATCCAACTGCTCCTCTGGCGCCTGGAAAGGACCAGGAGGTTGTTTGCACCCCTGTGTGGCTATCGAGAAGCTGCCCATCCTCGTGCTGTGTCCTAAGCAGGTTTCCCTGCTCCCCGGTATTTGGTCAGGGACCAATGAAGCTCTGTGCAGGGTGCCAGGAAGATGGACGGCAGGATTTGGACACTCAATCTCTCTTAACAAGCATTGCTTTTGTTGCAGTTTTATCTGAACTTCCCCTTCACTCAGCCAGAGGAGAAGGGAGGAAAAAGCAAGAGATTAGCTGAGCATCTTACCCCAGAAGCCCTCATTATCTCAGGAGGTCTCCCCTGCCTCCTGGAATCGAGTAAATGGGCTGGAGCTGGGGACACCGGGCGCTTTGCAGGATCAAAACCCAGAGAGGAGACTGCGGGAGGCAATTTCCCGTCTGTTATTGACATGCAAATCATTGCTGCAGCCGCTCACGGGTTTAATATATTGCCAGATTGCCTGGCGTGGAGTCACATTAGTCAAGTCTATGTGTCAGTTAGTCCAGAATGACTCTTATTATGGAGTCAGCGTTTCCACCTCAGCTTCAAGGGCAGGCTGGAGACGAGCGTGCCGCCGTTTGCCTTGTCCCTCTCCCAAGCGCCCTCTTGGCAGGACTCCCACGGGGTTTGGGGACTGAGTAAATGGCTGAGATGTCCCTAATGAGGCTCAGTGGTGGAAACATGCAGAGGTCCCCAAGAAAGGTCCCCTTCAACCTTGGGAACACGCATGACTGCTGCTTTCTACAGCCCTCAATGTCCATAAAGCTGATGTTTCTTACTCCAAGGCAGGACATCCAGCCAGACGCTGCAGAGTGGCTTTGCTGGGACCTGCTGGCTGAAACAAGCTTACTGGTCTGATGTGACAACAGCTCTCTCCCGGCTTAGCTGAAATAACGCCGCACTCAGCTGCAGTATTGCTTTGAAAGTTTTCCTTTTGTCCATTTATTCCCAGAGCTGCAAAGCAATCTGTCTGAGAAGCTCATTCCTCATTATTCGTTAAGAGAGCCAACAAAGCCCTCTGTTCCCGCACCCTCTCAGAGCTTTGTTTGCCGCTATCTGTTCAGTCTCCTGTTTGTGCCACTCAATGTTTGCATGAAGAGCTCTGAATCATTCCCTTTAGCCTTGAACCCCCTCGCTCAGTGCCTTTGGACTGCAGCTAGAAGAAGAAATCATCACAGTACAATCTCACTCTTGCTTTTTGCTTACCCTTCTGTTTTCTCTTTAATTAAAAATCCCTTTGGTCTCACTCTTGGATCTGGGACATGGTTTCTATTTGCCTTGCAAACAGTGCAACCGAGAACGTCAAAACCATTTTTCACAACAACCTTGCTTTGACCTGGGTGACAGCTTTACCACCAGGCATTTGATCTCTTACTTGCCCATCTGTTCGTTAAAATCCCACACGCCAATCTGCAATTCCGTCTCTGCAGCCTGTACCTTCTCCTGACAACCAGACCCTCACACAGACAAGGAGCTGTTCCCAAGTGATGCTCCTCAAGCAGATCGCTGCCTCCTCACTGCCTGGGTTTAACCCAACAACCCTGCCCAAAAGCACAAGAAATAAAACAGATTAAAACCAGGCTGCAGGGAGACAAAAAGAAACCCCCAGCTCCTCCAGCATGGCAAAGCTTGGACCTGCAGCGCTCCACCTCCAGCTGCTCTGCAGCACGGCCAGGCTCAAGGCTGGAAGGGGAGGGCAGGCAAACTCTCCCTTTTGCAAAGATTTTAATTTTTTCTTTGTAACATGTGGCCCAGGAAAGCCTGAAACAAACAACACTAACGTTTCTGCCTTATCACATCTTCCAGATTTTTATGCCAGGTAAGATTACCGCCAGGATGAGCCCAGTGGCTGCCATCAGACACGGCGCTGTGCGAGGTCTGTGCCGCCAGCCACGGTCACACCTCAGTGGCAAGAGATCCCCAAAACCTCCTCAGCACACAGAAAGGTGATTTTTATTCCAGTACAAACAGTTCCAAAAGGAAGCCAGGGCCTTACTCAAGCTTCAAATATGGTTTTTGTGATCACTGCCTTTAAAGGCAGAAGGTATAAAGGTCCAGAAGAGAGACTGCAGCACACTGGGAGGTTTGGGAGCAGCGAAATGAGTCAGTGCCATCTACCGGCTGCTGGGACCTGTCCCCTTCCACCGGATTCAGCCTCGAATATTAAGGAATAAAAACCAGCCTCTTAGGTGTCTTCTCCCATTATACAACCATACTGCTCCCACGGTCCCTCTGCAACGCCATCACCAACAGCACTGCTTCAAACGCCAATCCCCCCGAGGTAAGGGTCCGGATCGGAGCCCGTCAGCACCGCCGCCGCTCCAGCCACATCCACGTCCAACCACGCCGAGAGGTCCCACAGGGCTACACCTCCAGGTTTGACAACCCTCCTCCTTCCCAGCTATCTCCCTTCGCTCTCCCTGACTAAATCACAAATAATTGTGATGTGTGATGTACCAACAACGGCAACTCCTGAGCTGGCCCAGATCCACCCGCTGAGGAAGAGCTGCAGAAATGCCAACCATCAGCAGTGCTGGTGGCACCCCCGAGGGACAGTGTGGCACCGTCGGCTCCTAGCACAGCGGTCACAAAGATGCTCCAAGGCTACCGAGAGGCGTCAAATGAGGTGCCATGCATTCCTGGCTATCAGCATTGTTCTCCTCTGTTAGTGAACAGATTCTAAATGGGCTTCTCACCATTTTTAAAAGGAAAATACATCATTACTCTATAACTATTCCATAATGAGGCTTGGGTGCCATATCACTGGCACTAAGGAAAATACACATCTCTGTCAAACCTTCCTCTTGAAGGGCAGATAGATTTGCTCATCCTTCAAATGCTAATTATCCCCCAAATCTATCTGTCAGCACTAACAGGCTCTGTCAGGCTCCAAATGGCTAGAGGACACGGTAATTCTGTGCTGCAGGAATCGCCCTGGGCTCCGTTTGCTGCTCAGAGCTGAGGTGCTGTCAGTCTCTTTCCAGGGAGGCTGGTTGAACCGAGTCCCTCAAACTGCTTTTGTCAATCCCAGTAAAATCAACAAACATCTACGGGATCCCCAGCACTGAGAGAACCTTTCCCACTGAAAACAAGCAAGAAAAGGCAGATCACCTCCAGAAACCTCCACGTAGGGCCCGGTTCTGAGCTGTGCTGCACAGCAGCAGGGCGTCCACCCTCTGTGGAGAAGCAACCCGCGCGAAATCCTTCAGCGTTCCTCCGGGCACATCACAGGGGAGAGCTCCAAACCCTTGCTGTGTTTACCGCACCTGCCTGGTCACCATGGTCAGCTACAAAGAAGAAAAAACATTTAAATTGCCACCATTTATTTATGACAAACCAGGTTCTTTTTTCCTGCCAGTGACAATCTGCTGGGTAAGAGAACTGTCTGAGCCTCTTCCCAGAGGGAGTCACCCTGAAACATCCTCTTTTCCCTCAGCTTTTGTCAAATCTCTCCCCATTCGGGATCTCCAGTGGAGGGAGAGGCTCAGCCCTGCTGCAGTGACACGCTCTGCCACCTTATGGCAAAAAAAAAAAAAGCGAGTATTGTTCCCAAAGAGGCCAGGGAGAGGTGACAAGGACCCTGGCCCTGGCCGGGGCCTGAGGAGGGCGATGGCGCCCTGCTCCCTCCTAGGCCGCCACGGTCGCTTAGCAACTGGGGGAGGGCTCCTAGGCCTTATATAGCGAGTGGGCCCGCCTCCTCCTCCATCTGCCCTTCTCATTGGCTGCTCTTCCTATGATTGGCGTGAGCGCTCACCAGTTCTCACCCTCCACGAGACTCTCCCGAGGAAGCGAGGGCAGAATACAAGCGTGAACATCCGCTGTGAGCACCAATGGGAAGGGAGAAGAAGGATGTTCAGCCAATAGCAGGGCGAAGAGGGCG
>NW_010143941.1:0-586 GCF_000699245.1 Pterocles gutturalis
AAGTGCTGCAAGAGCCCGTTCCCCGATCGCTTCCCCTCAGGTGCTGTATCCATGTGGTTTTGCTGTGGTTGAGCTCTGGTGGGACCGGCGCTGGGCCCTGGCACCGAGCCTGAGCCGGGGAGCGTTTGCCAGGGCTGCTTCAATGCCCAGCGCTGCCTCGTTTAGCTCGGGCGGGGAACGTGAAGGTTTTTGGGTGTTGTGCAGGTCAGTGCTCCCTGGGAGCATCTCGGTGCAGCTGGGGCTGCCCTTCCAGCTCTCCTTCTTCAGGAAAAAAGAAAAAAAAAAAAAAAAAAAAAAAGCGAGGAGGGGGGAAAAGACCCCCAAACCACCCAAAGCGGTTTCTAAGAGCAAACAGGTCCCCACCCAGCCCGGCCGCCTGCGTGCCAGAGCGGGAGAAAATCAAACAGTGGGAGTACAGCACCGGTTGGCAGGTGATTGATCAGGCTTTGGGGTCACTTGTCCAAGGGATCAGGTCCGTTGGGTCCCACCTGGGAAATGGGGGACTGGATGGGGACAGGGACGGGGCCATCTGTCCCGTCGCGTGCCCAGGGATGGCTCCACAGCCCGGCTCCTCCGTGGCTACCGG
>NW_010143941.1:672-2507 GCF_000699245.1 Pterocles gutturalis
CCCCCGGCCGGCGCCATGCACCGGCTGGAGCCTCACAAGCTGTTACCGCTCCCCCGGTGTGCTGGGAGCAGCGTGGGGCTGGATTTAAGGCTCATCTGCTAAAGCTCTTCCTTTAATCCAGAGCAAATCAAGGAGAGGTTTGGAAGCCGGTGCCATCTCTCAGGGAAACTGTTCGGGCAGCGGGGGCACAGGCAGCCCTTCTCCCTCCTCCTCCTCTCTCCAGTGTCACCAAAACCCCTCGGGGATGGGGGCTCCAGCTCCCAACCCGTGTCCCCTCCCCTGGTCCCCACAGGGTCAGGATGGCACAGGTGTTGTTTGGTTCCTCTGTGTGTTTTTCCAAGGATTTTTTGTTTTTTCCAAGTTTTTTTTAGTTTTTGCAAGGGTGAAACCATGGGCAGAGTTTCCTCATGGTGTAGGTGATGCAGAGCCTCAAGAATTATACTTGTAGGGCTCTAAAATCCCCAGGGAGTGCATTAAACACATCCCTAAGATTGGGATGCAGCACGTGCTCCCC
Organism: Pterocles gutturalis; assembly: GCF_000699245.1. Classification (NCBI taxonomy): domain Eukaryota; kingdom Metazoa; phylum Chordata; class Aves; order Pterocliformes; family Pteroclidae; genus Pterocles; species Pterocles gutturalis. The sequence continues at coordinate 1,187 of NW_010143941.1, forward strand.
GCTGGTACCGCTGCGGCTAACAGGGCTGTGGCACGTGGCTGTTAATTATGATTAATTAACGCCTCCAGAGCAGAGCCTGGACCTGAGCAGCGGTTGGCACGGCAGAGCTGTGGGATGGTGACACACCGACCTGGGCACTCGGTCCCCGGTGTCCCTCCCACACCGAGCAGCCACTGCTCAGCTCCCTGTGCTCTGCCCAGAGGAGTCCAACCGTGGATTTCCCTCTTTAGTCTTTTAAACCATATTTTTCCCCCTCCCCAGCTGGGATTTGGAGCAAACAGGGATGCCCTTTCCCTGGCCGCTCTGTCCCGTTCCCCTTTGGGGGCTGCCTGGTTTCCTTAGAGGGGTTTGGGGTCTGTTCAGCCTTTGCACGCTCCTTTTGTTTTATTGCAGGCTCCGTTGCAAAATCTGCTGCTTTTTCTGCTTTTCAGTAACCTATTTATGGTGGTTTGTTGGTTTTTTTTTTTTTTTAATTTTGTGTAAAAAGCCATTCCGGAGGCAGGCAGGGAGCCCGTGCCTGTCGCCAGCCTCTCCCCTGGCAGGAACTTTCTCATCCCAAAGCCTTGGGATGGCTCTTGGGGAGGTTTCTCCGTGGATGGAGCCGATCCCTGGTGTTGCCATGGCAATTCAGCAGGCTCATCCTCCTCTCGGTGGCATCCAGGACTCCCCGCTTACTGGAGACAGATGGGGATGGGCTGATTTTTGGGTAGTTTTTCTTGCAAGAGAGCAAAAGGAAAGTTCTCATCAAGGGCTGGGAGCTGCGGGTCTGGGCTCAGTCCCCGGCCCAGGAGAGCTGGGTTTGGGTGGTCGCTGCTGGAGCATCCTCGGGTGAAAGCAGTGGATGATGTTTTCCATGCACAGGAACGTGCCGCTGTGGTTCAGGCACCCCACAGCCCTCGATGGCCACCTGGGGTGGGTGTCCTGGACCCCCTCCAGCATGTCCCCCAGGGCGTGGGGACCCAGCTGGGACCAAACCGCTGCCAACCCCAGGTGAAATTCAGGGGAAAACCCTAAAACCCTGCAGTATTTGGGTCCCAATCACCCCCCACACCTGGGCTCCTTCTCCTGCTGCAGCCGGTAACCCCCAAAAGCGGGACAGCCCCCCCAGCCCCACGGCTGACCCCAAGCCTGCCTTTATCTGGGGGCTTGCTGTGCGCTGTGGGTTTCTTTGGAGGTTTTTTCCCCTCTAACAGGCTTAATTCCTCCCTTTGTGCCTGCCGCCGGGGCGGGAGGGCAGGATCGGTGCTGGGGTGAGCCTCTCCTCCTCCTCTCCCGGCAGGTTTGGAGCCGGCGCTGAGCAGAGAGATGGGCAGCGCCAGCC
>NW_010143942.1:0-2208 GCF_000699245.1 Pterocles gutturalis
TGGATGGATCCCTTCCCTCCAGCGTGTCGACCGCCCCACACAGCTTGGTGTCATCAGCAAACTTGCTGAGGGTGCACTCCATCCCACTGTCCATGTCGCCAACAAAGACGTTCAACAACACTGGTCCCAGTACCGACCCCTGCGGAACACCACTCATCACCAGTACCTGGGAAACCAGCAGCAGGACAGGCTCCTTGGGCATCACTGCTTGGGCTCGTGTTGACACCTTTTCCAAGAGGAACAAGCATGGTGGCTGTGGCTGGAAGGTTTCCTGTGACACCACTCTCCCCACAGAGCGCGCTTGCATGAACACCAGCGAGCATCTTCCCTGGCTGGAGGGATCAAAAACTCTACTGAAAGCAAAGAGTTATTGATCTGCTCCTCACAGCACAAAGAGGAAAAAAACTACGTGCCTAGAACGTGCACGTTTGAGTGCAGAGGGTGAAGAAAGGTCCTGCCAGGCTCTGCATAGACGTAACTTCACAGGGAGGATGTAAGGAGAGATTAGTCACCGCCGGGTAACCTAAGGGCTCTCCACGAGGTTATAACATCTCATCTTCTCCTCGAAAAGGCATCGGTACTTTCAGAACACACATTTTGAGACAAGGCTGGAGCCTAGGCAAGAAACACAGCGGGTCTGGAGAAAGACACCTCCCACGCCAGGGAAAAAAAATAAATCCACCCAAAAACCACATTATGGGACTAGTCACAGACTCACGAGGCGGCCGATGCGAGGGCCAGGAAGGGCTGTACTTGGTCATTTACTCCAATTTGCTGAATCAAGAGAGTAAAGAGAATTTTACACCCAGGGAGCCCTGCACCCTGCGGGAAGCTGACATCCCCGACTTGAACCCCACGCAGCATCCATCCGAGCTCCTGCTAAGCTGCTGCAAAGCTTAATTACACAATGAGCTAAAAACCCAAACCCCATCTCCAGCCTGAACATTTCCAGCATCCCCTTCCAAGCCTTCACATTTTTAAAACCAGCTACGAACCGCTGCTGAAACCACCCGCATCGGTATTTACACACGGATGGATCAATTCTCCGTGTCCTGCTGGATAAACTAAATGGAGTGAGTTCCCTTAATCATTCCCCGGAACGCCGGCTGCCACAAATACTTCTCCCAGGTGCACTATCTGGTGACACGGGACTAACACAGAGATTTATCCCCCAGGCAGCGCATCTTTTATTCATCACTTCATCCCTGGCCGAAGAAGCCCCGACCTCCTGTGTTGTCGGTAACGATTCCGTTCAACAGCTCCCTTGGAAGAACCACTGCTCAATATGCAAACCGGACAAATCAACTTTCCATTCAACTTCATCCGCATTTAAAGGAGGGCAGGTCGCTGCCGGCGCGCGGCGGGGCTCTGACTCGCCAGGTCGAAGGACAAGGGGAGGAATTACGATAAATACACCCGTCATATTGATCCCAAACCCATCAGGTCCATCACATCACTCCAAGTGTGCGAAGAGGCCGGTCTGTGGCACAACCATACACGGGGGCCCAGCAAGGGATAGATGGATGGATGGATGGATGGATGGATGGACAGATGGATGGATGGATGGATGGATGGACAGACGAATGGATGGATGGATGGATAGATGGATAGATGGATGGATGGATAGATGGATGGATGGATGGTTAGATGGATGGATGGACAGACGGATGGATAGATGGATAGATGGGTGGATGGATGGATGGATGGATGCAGCACAGTGAGATGTAACAGCTTGGGGCAAGTCCTGCCAGCAGCATCATTGCCTGAGGAAGTTAGGGGATCAGGGGGAAGGATGAAGCAGCAGCAATAACCAGGCTGTGCAGGGACTTGTGTTGTATCTGTGCTTCCAGGCAAAGAGCTGAATGCCGACATCAGCAGGCGAGCAAGGAGACAGGTATGAAGCAGGGCTGGGCTCCTTATTTTCTACCCACTCCCTCCCCTCTTTCTTCTTCCAGGGTTGTAAAGTGCCTGAAAATAGAACATTTTTGTGATGGCAAAAAAAAAAAAAAAATAACCAGAACTAGGACAATCAGCTAATAGGTGTGATTTAAGAGAAAAATCGCAGCATTCGTAATGGGCTAAAAACGGCGCTGATGCGCTGCTGAGAAAGAATATAATTAAGAAGCTTTTTAAAGCGGCGCTTCCCCACCCTGTCCGCAGAAATCACAGCTCACACTACCAGTATTGCTTCCACCTCATGGAGCAGGA
>NW_010143942.1:2332-27203 GCF_000699245.1 Pterocles gutturalis
CCGCAACGGAAATCGGGGTGGGGGGGGGGATATATGACAATTTTAATTTTTTTGGCATTTAATGAAGGGGTCTGGGAAAGCAGGTAGAGCACAGCGGAGAAGTGAATGAAATAAAGATTAAATAATTGGATGGGCGCTGGGGTGTCTCTTATTCGAGGCTCTTCCCGTGGATGGCTCGGGAGGATCTGTGACGGGTACTTATATAATGAACGCACCTTTCAACAGTGTTCATTCAAGAACGAGCTTCTTGGAAGAAAACTCTGTCCTAATTAGGTGCAGATGGCCCGATTCAAACAGGCAACAGACACGGCTTGGGAACTGCCGGGCGGAGATCTCTGCGTTACGCAAGGGGCCGTGCCGGCAAACCCTCTGCCTCCCTTCGGACCCCAAACACCAAACCCAAAATGATGCTTGAAAGAGGGAAAGGGACTTCCCTGGATTGTTCTGGAGATGAACCATAGAATCACAGAATCATCTGGGTTGGAAAAGACTTTAAGATCATCGAGTTCAACCGTAAACATGACCCAGCGTAAGCCCTGTGCCCCTCAAAGTTTGCTGGGGCCAAAGGGTCATGAGCTTGACTACGGGTCCCATAGCTCCGGAGTCTGGGCAATAGCTGGGGTGAAGCCATGGACCCGTGTCCAAGGACACTGTCAGGCTTGGGAAGCGTCTCTGGGGACATCCCCACCCACTCTGCTCTGCCAGAGAGGAGCAAAGTGGATGAGTCAGCCCCAGAAAATTCATTCCCTCAACTTCTGCTCCTTGCTATAATTATCCTTGGGGGTAATTAGATAAGCAGCCCTTCCTTTCATCTCGCCATAGCTAAAATGCACGTGGGGGCTGTCACCCAGAGCTGGCGCACTCCTTCCCATCCCACGGTGCCAGCCCTTTTCATCTTCACCCATCCCAAACACAAAACCATTTGGGACCACACAAAAATGCCCGTTGGCTGGAGGTGATGGGGGAGAGGGGGTCAGCGGTAAAGGGGGGGACCCATCCAAAGGAGGGGCAGGGAGTGCTGCTCATCTTGAGAAGCTGCTGTCTGTACAGCAGTAGGTTAAAGCCCAATTTGAGCTATTCCACCTCCCTCTAAATATCCTTAGCAAGGAGCCGGAGCATCAGGCATGCCAAGCCCCAGCGGCTCCCCACTGGAAAATTTTGGCTGGTGCCTCCCCCTCCCTCTGCACAAAGCCTCGCTCTCCCTCTCTCGCAGGCACGCACAGTGAAAGGGAGGGAGAGCAGAGAAAAAAACACAAGCAAATGTTCTAGTGCAGTATTTCCCCTCCTCAGACGTTCGTACTCAAGAATCGAATCATGTTTAGGGAATTAAAAAAAAAAAAAAAGAGCCCTTCCCCTGCACCGGAGGCACGCTGCTCTCGCTCGGATGATACCCTGCCGTTGCAAACTTACACCCCTCCTCTAGAGCTTAAATAAATTGGAAAATAATTAAATGTTACTGGCAAATTTCAATTTTTTATTTTTATATGGAAAAACTAATCACGGCAGACGATATACATTGGGAAACCTCCAAGACTTTGACCTTTAAATTCACAGCGAGGACAGTCAGACAAGTATGCCTGAGGATTGCATATACATGCAAAGGAGCTCCAGAGGTTTTTTTCCAAACCCTCCACAAACAAACCACACACCTCGTTTTAAAAAAAGAAACACCACCACCAAAAAAAAAAATCTGTTTTCTTCTCCATTCGCATGTTAGGGGAGGCAGATGCCCAAGTCAGCGTTACGCACGATATTACTCAACCCTGCACCACGCTCCGGGGGATTTTATTTCACGTGGACTCTCAGCTGAATAGGAGGAATGAGCCCTCTCCCCTAATTTTAAAAAGAAAAAAAAGGAAAGGAAAACAAAGAACTTGATTCCTAATTACTCTAAGGAGCCTTTACGCTGCTCTGATGATGAAAAAGAGGACGGGGAAAGCGTGCAGAAGAAATCCGCTCATCTTCTGGAGGTCCTTTGCTCAGCCAAAAGAAGATGATTCGGCTTAAAAGCAAAAATCCATATATCCAAGCGCCAAACAAATCCACCTTGTTTTAGGACAACACGGGACTTAAACCTTATCTCTGGAAAATTGGTATCAGGGGTAATAAACCTGCTGCGAACGTTTCCATCCTGCCTCCCCTATGGTAGCCGTAGCTGCACAATGTTTCCAGCGCTTTGGAAAAATAGTTTTAGGTTCTGCTGCCTCTATCTTGGCACCTAAAGCAAGTTTCCATTAGTTAAAGGCTGAGGGATGATTTCACTTCAGAGCCGAAATGGAGAAACCAGCAAAATGAGTAAGATGCAGCTAAACACACGCTTGTGTCTTTTCTTAAGAAAAACGCAGTTTTGCACCGAAAAATGGGGTTTTATCAGGTTTTCTGGGGGCGGACCACCTCACCCAATATGCCCAGGGAGAGGCTTTCAAAGAGGATTTCCGAGCTGCGTGCCAGCAAATGCACCACCCTCGGTGACCATCAGGGATGGTGTGGGACAGCCAGCACGGAGGGGACACCCCACCACGGTGCCCAGGTGGGTGCAGGGTGTCCCGGGATGGGCAGGGGTACGGGGAGGAAGGATCCAGCCCAGGAAAACACCCCGGGATCCAACAGGGTCTCCGCAGGCAGCAAAGGTGCAGTAACACAGGAGACGGAGAAGCCGCTCTCCGACACGCTGCTGAGGTTATTCACAGCCAAACTAATAATTCTTCTATAAATAACACCGCTGCTCCGACTTCCCGAGCGAAACCCATCCTTGCTGGAGCTCCGAGAGGTGGAAGGAAACGGCGTCGACTTGAGGAGCTCACCGCAAGTGGCTGAACTCCCACGGGCGAGGGGAATGGAGACCTGCTCCACCATCCCCGTGTCTCACGTGCATGCTGGCTTGGGCATCTACGACACACACAAGCTGCCGTGCAGAGCAGCTCAGGTCCTGCAAACGCAGCACGAGGATGAGAAAACTTATTTTTCCTTCTTTCTTGAGTTTTTCTTTCTTTTTCTGCAACGATAATGAGTTCACGCCATTAAGCGATAACTTCTCACGTACATTAGAGACGCCCCTTTTAGACACCGCTTCTCTGATCGAGCATGACAAAAGCATCTTGGAGTCAATAAGCATCAAGATGCATCCTCGGCGAGGAGACAGAACGTGCTGCCCGCTTCCCCCAAGCAGTGGCAACCCAAGGGTGACCCAGGCCAGGCGTGCGATGGAGGTGGGAGAGGTGCAGCTATTCCCCACAGAATAGTTCCCTGCACAGACAAACCCCTCGCAGGCTGGCAAGCTGCACCCATTCAGCCTTTCTTCCTCCAACGAGGCCACCCTGGGGATGCCACAATGGGGGGACAACTTGGTTGGAGCCCAGGGAAGTGCTCCAGGGTCCACTTGTCTTGGGAACATCTTGCTCATCTTGCTGCTGGGCTGGCTGGCTGAGCGGTGGAGCCTCCCCTCTCTCCACGGGTATAAAAATAGCAGTGGTTCGGTGCACCTGAGCCCTGCCCCAAGGGAGCCGGTGAAGCCGTTCCCAAAACCTGAGTCAGACCCATCTGTCTAGACAGAGGACATTCCTCACCCCACCACCAGCCCCGTGGCTGGTATGAGCCGTGTCCTCACTTGTCCCAGGGCAGGATCTGCGGTGAAATCCCCTGGGGTGGCCAGAAGCAGCATCCTGATTTCCCAGGAAAGCCAACGATGCCCCAAGAAGAAGTCTGGTACCCGCATCCCCTGGATCGTGGAGGATGCGGCAGGGGAAGGCTGCATCCCCTGGATCGTGAAGGATGCGGCAGGGGAAGGCTTGGGCATCTTCTCCAGTCCTGGGAGCTCTCTACAGAGAGACACCAGGGTCAACCAAAAGCCCATCTAGATGCCCAAGAGGACCCTTGCTGGATGGAAATGAAGGTCCCAAGGGCAAAGGATGGATCCCGTACCAGCTGGAGGCATTGCCCAGCTCCTGGCACACTCTCTGGGGAAAACCAAGCCATCGCCTCTCCAGACATCAGAGAGAAACACTCTCCAGCCCAGAGCAGAAAACCAGTACAGGTGATATTCCAGAGACAAATGGCAAGACTGGTTTTTCTAAACTTCTTTTTTTAAGGAAAACTGGGCATCTAAGACACACAAAAACCCGAATGCTTCTCCCCCCGCTGCGGCTATCCTGTAACTACAACTGCCCACAGGTTCCTCAACCTCTGAACATTTGAGCCCCACTGACTTGCAACAGGTTGCAGATAAGAAGTTACTTAAAGCACTTTTAAAAAATTAATTGGCATTTGCCTTACAGAGGGGAAAAAAAAAAGGGAAGAGACAGAGACAGGACCCCCAGAGATGCAGACGATCCAATTTTGGGCACCTAATTAAAATTAAATTTCAATTAATTTCCAATGACTTTATTTTAAACTTATTTTTGTATTTATACTTTTTTTGTTAGTTGCCTAAAAATGAGTATGTCCCTTTGGTTGCTTTTCAATTAAATATCATCTCGGTGCTAAAATTAGTGCTTTTATTTGCTAACTCAGAGGTTAGTCAAAATCCCTACACATTGAATTCAAGGACTTTCAGAACTTGACAGAAATTCCCCACCTCCCTTTTTCATTACGGTAGGAATGATGAATCATTATATTTACTACACGCTCATTCTTCACAGCAATGTGTTAAAACTTCACTCAAGTGGAAACCGAAGAGCAGAATGACAAGGTAGCTTTGGCACAAGGAAATACATATGGAGAAAGCAAGGGGATGGCAGCTCATTTCACCTGTATTTCAAACTATTTGCTTTTTTAATTACTTTTTTTTCAATTTTTTTTCTGGTCAGTCTCAAGAGTTTAGAAGATCTCACCTTAACTTGGGGTTTGAAAACATCATGTCATCATCTAACTTTAATTTTCACTCTTACAAAAAATATACTTTAGACAAACTTTCTTTGTTTTTATTTATCTGCCCTGTTCTGTATTTCAATTCTACATCTTGCCTGAATTCCCCAGCATCATACCAAGGCTGGGAGCTGCTGCGGGGAAGCCGGATGGCTGATGTTGTAATAAATACCTGTAGGCTCTGTGCCATCGCTAATGAGCAAAAATATGTATAGAACTAGAAGGAAAAAAAGAAAGCTCCCCGAAAGTTGAAGTTACAGTGCTCATCACTGGAAGGATTCCCACTCGGTTTTGGAAGGATGCATGCCAAAAAAAAAAAAAAGGAATCCAAGAAAACCTGTGGGTGTCTGAAGCCACCTCGTCTTTCAGAGACTGAATATCTGTTTTGCAATTGGCAAAAACATCCTTCTGCAGAGAGACAAACTGCAGACAGACGCAATTCGGTGCTGCTCAGGAGGAAACCTGTACGATGGATGCTCCGCTGCTCGCAGGGAAATTAAAACAGGAAAATTAAAACAAAAGATGAGACAGCAGAGAGGGAGCAACGTGTGGCGTGCACCAAAACTGCCACAAAAAGCTCTGCACCAGATTGCCTGTGCCTTGCAGATTTGGAATAATTTTAATTTTTCTTCTGAAGGCATTACTGACACATCTTTTACTTTTTTGCCTTTTTCCACCCCAAAAAAACACCCTACAGAGCTCTGGTTTAAATCAGAGCTACTTCCATAGATAGGCAGATGTTTTTCCATAGACAGGGTAGATTGAGATGAGATATTGGGAAGAAATGTTTTCCTGTGCGGGGGGTGAGGCAGTGGCCCAGGTTGCCCAGAGCAGCTGTGGATGCCCCATCCCTGGAGGGGTTCAAGGCCAGGCTGGATGAGGCTTTGGGCAACCTGGGCTGGTGGGAGGTGTCCCTGCCCAGGGCAGGGGGTGGCACTGGGTGATCTTTGAGTTCCCTTCCAACCCAAACCATCCTGTGACTCTGTTACGAACAGGGACTCCTTGGTCACCTCTTCAGCACCTCTCCCGCCGCAGGATCTGATGGTCATCACGGCACGCACCGCTTGGACACAGCTACCCTGGGGTCACAGCGATAGATGCAGTTGTAGAAAAAAAATTGTCCATCCATGAAACAATGCAGCAGAGTGACTCTTCTGTGCCAGCTCATTACGTATCTTCCGCAGGCTAAGCCCTACGCTGCTACACCGGGTTGCAGCCCTGGGCGATGTGACGGGCTCCCGATGGAGCCGAGCCAGGTTCCCAGGGAGCGCGGGAGCTGCGGCCGTGCCAGATCATCAGTGACTTACCCAGCAGCACGCAGGAGTACTTGGGGATGATGACAGAAAACGAAACATCCACGCCTAGCCCAAGACAGGCACTCTGGGAGCACCGACCTTGGCGAGCGGTGCCGCCGCAGCCGATACTGGGATGTCCCCGATGCCACGCACCGGTGTGGTACCCAGTGGCTCTTTTTGGACTACAGACACACTGGGCTGACACGGAGCACCAGGGACAAGCCAGGACCCCTGGCAAGCAGGGCACAGCCTGTGTCAGCCCCGAGTGATGCTCAGGGGGCTGGAGAAAAGGCAAAGGCAAGCTGCCAGCTCCCAAATGCCCCACGCTTGCTCCCAGGTGTGACAGCCTGCTGCGGGGACGGTGACACCCACGCAGGGGGATCTGCAGTTCCACGTGGCCAGCGGACGGGGACCCCGCTGCAGCCCTTCATGCCACCTCCCCCAGACCCATCGCAGGGACAAGCACCACCAGCTAGCAAGGTCTCACTTAAAAAAATAAAGGAGCAAAGAGGCATTATTCTGTTTGGGGTTTTGCTTGTTTGTTTGTTTTTATCTTTTATCTTCTCTATGCTCACAGTTGAGTGATGCTATCAGGTCTAAAATCACTTAAACATACTTTAAAACCGCATGTATCTTCAGTACGTGAAGCTGAGAGATTCCTGGCACCAGCATCTACCACAAAGGACTGAAATTGTCCATGCAGTGCAGCAAGTTTAGGGTTTTCCTACACTTCTTGCTCCCAAAGGCTTTTCAAGACACCTTGGGCATTGCACGACAGCCTGCAGCGGCCAAAACCGAGCTCCAGGTTCCCCTGCATTGGGGGATCCCCAGCTCCCCCCATCCGCACAGAGCCACAACAACCACTCTGATGTAAACGGGCACAAAAGGGAAGAAAAACCAGCCACCCCGTTCAGCAAAAATGGGTTTCAAAACCAAGGGAATAGTCAAGAAGTTGCTACTACCTTCAAACCATTAATGCGCAGCCCGAGAAATCATGTCAGCAAAACTGCAAAGCAAATGCAGTTTTTTGTTTTTAAACTGCGCAAGCACTAGTTCTTAAAAATTCAGCTCTTCCCCAGTTTTGTTTTCATTTAGAAATGTGTCAGTTTGAATCTTTTCTCTGGTCCAGGAGAACGCTTTATGATCCTCCATCCCCGAGAACGACAGCTTTGCTCATAACGCCTTTAGAAAGAGAGAAAAATCTTGATTTTCTCTCACTCCATCCTCAAAGAGGTTGGTTTGATTCCTGATGCTCCGGCATATTTCTGTCTTTTACCGTACTTCAAGGCTATTTTCTCCCTGCCAAAATATGCGAGGAAAAGCAAGAGAAGCCCTGCAGCTCTGGGGGAAGGGCTAGCCCTGCAGCTCTTGTTATCTTTGGATGGGAAGAGGGAGAGAGACAGAGACGCTGTTAATGCCTCAGATATTTCTAGATCCTACCGCTGTCCTACCAAGGAAGTCTGAAACAGAAAATGCCAATGGCAACATCACATGGGGCATTGAAAAAAAACCACCACAAAAGTCTGATTGGGTTCATTATCAGCATCTAGAGTCTCTTGGATGTAGCCTACTTGGAGGTTACGCTGGCTATACAGCTCATGTGTTGCTCTTCACCAATTCAAACCAGCACCAAACCTTCTCCTGGAGGGTCACCTCCTCCTAAACATGTCTCTGGTGTCAAACATTTTATGGACTTGAAGGTTTCCTTGCCTTTGGGATGTGACACGATATCCAGCTGCACATCAAGCCAGGGGAAGGGGGAGCCCAGGGAAAGGGGGAACCCAGGGGAAGGGGGAGCCCAGGGAAAAGGGGGAGCCCAGGGAAAAGGGGGAACCCAGGGGAAGGGGGAGCCCAGGGAAAAGGGGGAGCCCAGGGAAAAGGGGGAACCCAGGGGAAGGGGGAGCCCAGGCAATACCCGGGGTCTGCATTGCTCCCCTGCGGTTCCCAGTTTGGTCCACAATTTTGTGACCGAGCAGATAAAAGTTTGACGTTAACTAGTTCACAGCTGTGTGATGCTTTGCAGATACAAAGCTCAGAGTCTGTGTGCATCGTTATTTTGTAGGATTAGCCCCATCGCCTCCCTGCTGCAGCCCTGAGCAGCAAACACACAAGTTGCCCAGCACAGCCTGCACCATCCCCAAACCATTATGGTCGGGATGATTCATCATCCCCAAACTGGAATGGTTGTGATGATCCACCATCCCCAAATCCATGGTCCGACACCACGGATGCTCTTCTCTGAGGATCCATTTAAAACAGGGATTTGTATTAATTGCTATGCTGAAAAGTCAGACGGAGAGAGCGCAAAGCTTCAAAGACTCATTTACTTCCCCCAGAACAAGAAACAAAGCCCTCGAGTCTGTTTTCCATTAAAAAATAAGTAGCCCAAACAGCCTCCTATTGTTCTTCTGCTTATGGGGTCTGTTTCCCAAACTTGCATCCAGTGCAGTCAGCCTGGATGGAACCTAAGGAAGTCCCTGGAAATGCTGGGGTTTGGGAAATGAGAATTTATACTGGGAAAACACCACTGTACAGCCTTGCTACTGGGAAGACTTCTCATGCATCCGCTCATCAGTCACCAACAGGGCTGGCCACCCGTCCCGTTGGGATGTCCCCAGCCCAGATCCCCTACGAGGCGGAGGACACGGCCCCGCACAGGCTGCAGGTTAAGAGTGTGGGTGCGGCAGGAGTTTGACGATGCGCACACAGGATACCTTCAACCTCCCCACTGTCCGCACTGAGGGTCCCAGCAGCACGGACCCCACAGCAGGTAAGTGACCCCCGCTCGGTGCTTGTCACACACCTGGGGCACCCCCAGCTGCCAGCCCCGTAGGCTACAGCCAAAGGAAAGCTCTCAGGTTTTCATCCACAGCTCCATAAAACAACAGGAATCTGTTCACCAACTCCAATGGGACGTGGATCCAGACTTTACCGAGTCTATCCAAAGCAATTCTTTCCAAGGGAGGAAAACCAAAGCTCGCCTGGCTGGCGGACAGGCCACGCTACTGCACTGCACGTCCGTTGTCCTGCATTCCACCTCGAGCAGCAGGGCAGACTGCAAAAACATTGATTTTTATTTAATTTTTTTTTTTTTTTTTTTTGAGGGAGGCAGCAGCATCTCGGTGAGACAGCCTGGCTCAGCTCCGGAGACCAAGCACAGGTCTGTCAAGAACAGGACTCGCCGTGCCGGTGGTATGGGAAATCTCTCCTACATCTTCACAGATGTTCCTCCAAACACTTCTGCTAATTGAACTGACACCCTCCTGCTCAGATGAACATATGGCTGTGTTTGTACCAGCACTCCTCTTACTTTCATAGTTCCTACAAGGTGCTTTAAGGACAAGCTGGGCCAATACGCTATCATTAGAGACCTTTTTATGAAAAAAATTTAAAAACAGGCTGTAGGGTGGGTTGTTTTTTTCAGTCCCTGTAGAACCTGAGCCTCAGTGCAAGGTGCAAGCCCTGGAGCTGTGGTCCAGGTGCCTGGCTCCAGGACACAAACCATCCCCTGCTTCCACATGCATCCAGCTGGAAAAGGTCCAGAGAGCTCTAATTAACCAACCTGCTCGTTGACCTTTACAGAGCTGCTTTTCCCATGGGCTCCATCGGTGATACGGGAGGGATGCTGTGTTCTCAGCTCACACAGGTGCTACTGCAAACCAGCCTCTCCCCTTTGCTGGTTTGTGGCCGGGAGGGTGAAAGGGAGAGTTGGGAACGGTGGGGAACACCAAAGATCACCCAGGGGAGAGCAGCTCCACCAAACCCCTCGCCACAGCGGGAAGGGGTTCACCAGGGGATGCGCCGGGACCATTTCCTCCTGATGGATCACTCCTACCTTCTTCAAGGGCACCGAGGTCTCATGATCACAGAATCGCAGAACGGTTTGGGTTGGAATGGACCTTAAAGATCATCGAGTTCCAATTCACTAAATTTTGGGAGAGAAGATGGGTAACAGCACACGTGGGCCAGAGGGAAGGGGGGCTATGGTTGAAAAAAAATAATAATCAAAAGGCAGGAGAGTGGGACCAAAAAAGAAACCCCACCAGGAGTGATGCAGAGCTGGCTTTCAGTGCCCTAGACTTTGCGTTTTCTGGCCTTATTTATGAAACACAAATAATCCAGCCTGCTCCGTAAGCAGCCAGATCCGGTGGAATTACATGTCTGAATGCTCTCGGTAAACAGACGGAAAGCTGTGGAAACACAGCTTCAGGCAACACGTGTTAACAAGGGGGCCTTCATCGCTCAACCTGACTCCTCCTGGCAGAAGAAAACCCGCTGGCCACGGCTGCAGTCTGTGCAACTGGTGCGAGGTGTGTTCAATCCGCCCAGTTGCTCTGAGCGGGGACACCCCCGGCTGCGTTGATTTATTTGCCCCATTTATTTATTTTCCATGGTGTGGATGGGACCCACTGGAAACGAGCAGCTCAGGGGCAGGGAGGAGGGATGCTGCTACCCATCATCATCCCTTCCCGGGTGGGAAGACAAGGGGTACCAGTTTTATACTGAAAGAGGGGAGATTGAGATGAGATGTGAGGAAGAAATGTTTTCCTGTGCGGGTGGTGAGGCAGTGGCCCAGGGTGCCCAGAGAAGCTGTGGATGCCCCATCCCTGGAGGGGTTCAAGGCCAGGCTGGATGAGGCTTTGGGCAACCTGGGCTGGTGGGAGGTGTCCCTGCCCATGGCAGGGGGTGGCACTGGATGAGCTTTAAGGTCCCTTCCAACCTTAACGATTCTGCGATTCTAGGGCAAGAGCCAACCACACAGGACCCACCTTCCCCCCCAGCGCTGAGCATCTTCTCCCACCTCCTGGTAAAAGCCCTACGCGCTGCTGACATGTGCCATCGGCGAGGTACAGCACAAGAGGGAGGATTTCCTGACAGAGGAGCACATCATACGCTGGAGAGAGTGACAGGCAGGAGCTGACCCCATTTTGCGGAGTTGATGGAAAATGCCGAAATAAAATCCAGCTCACCCCAAAGCCAGGAGCTCAGCTACAGGAATGACGGAGCATTATTGTCTGGCCAGACCAGAGGATCAGCATGCTCCCTTCTGGCTGGAGGATCTAAGGATCTGAAAGTATTTTCCAGACCAAAATCAGACTTATTTATTTGCAAAGATCTTCTGTTAAGGAGAGCTCTGTTCCTACAGGGATAAAACTCCATCTGTGCCGAGAAGCCGGACTAAGCCTTATGCAAGGAAACCTCGGTGCAAGGGCAGCGGAGGAGCAACTCCACCTTTATCCACCATCTGCATCCACCTGGGCTGGTGGGAGGTGTCCCTGCCCATGGCAGGGGGTGGCACCGGATGGGCTTTAAGGTCCCTTCCAACCCAAACCACCCTGGGATTCTATGATCTACGTGGCGATAAGGCAAAGCGACGCTTCTTGTGTGCCAGATAAACATGGGGGGGTCTCAAATTTTTTGACCAAGATGCGCATGGCCACATCCAGGCACACCCCAAAGCAGAAGCCCCCATCCCCATCTCTCCCCACTTCACCCGCACGAAGGATTGCAAAGCTAGTGCAGACTCCAGCTTCCGCAGGGCGCTCAAAATAAATTATTATACTCAGTTCAAATAAATTATTATCCTCCGCTCAGACACCTCAGCCACTATTTGTTTCTAGGCACATTCTAGGCTATTCTTGACCAAATAAAAAATAACCCAGGAAATTCATGCGGATGCCTTATTTATTTTTTCCTGCCCAAAGAAATTTTCCTTTTATTTAAATCTCACTGCCTGACGACAGGAGGGGGGGTCAGGCCTCCTGAGGAAGAGCTGCAATCCCCCATGACTGTCAGGGGAAAAATAAAGAGTTTTGCAGGCACGCATCCTGCACTGGTACCTGCAATGTGAGATGAGGACATGGGTGTGAATGACGGGAAAAGCTTCCACTTGGGAAGCTGGAGGTTGCACAGAGCATCGCTGAGCTGATCATTCTTCCCATATTTACACTTTCACCGGTCCAGGAGATTTTTCAAGCCACGCCAAAAGGTATCAGCACATTTCTCTGTGTGCATTAGCAGGCGTCATCCGAGTGCCGTACAGCACTGTGCCTACACCCACCCTTTGTGCTGACCGCAGCGTTTTCTAGCCAAAGACCTCAGCATGAATTAAATTAGCTTCCCAGCACCCTTGCCAGGTAGATTATCTTCCTCTTACACAGAAAGAAGACCAAGAAACAGAGGCTAAAGATGAAGCCATCCTCCTGGGATCGCCTTTAGCACGCACCTTTATGTACTTTTAATTTTTCTGCCCTAAATTTGCAAAAAAAATGTGTTTGCAATAGAGAGCACACGAAAGGTTGAGCACCAGGAGAGATGCTGATGGTCTGACTTCAACCGATGCCTGCAGAGGCAGGAGCTGCATGCAAGTCCACGAGAACTTGACTTTTCAAGCCAAAAAGGAGCACATCTTACAGCCCTAATGCTATCAGAGGACAAGGTTGTACACAGGGAACACAGGGATGTGGGTGCACAGACCTTGAGACCCTGCAAAAGCCACTCTCACCACTGCTTCTCTTCCCCTGACATCCCTCCAAAAAACCCCAATTCCCAAAGACTTGGCTGGGAAGCAGGAGCAGGGATGTCACAGGCGAGGTGGAAATACAGAATTGGGCTGGGGAGGGCAGCAGATGCGGCAGGAGGAGGAGGAGCAGCAGCATCTCCGGTCACGTTATGTGCATGCTGGCGGAGGGAGGGAATACATCCCCACGCTTTATTTCGGATTATCTTGAGCTCTTGGAGCGGTGGGAGCAGAGCACCCACCAGACAGTGCCTTCATCCAAATTTTTCCCATTTCCCCACTGAAAGCAGCGCAGTAGCATCTTGAAGAGGTCTGGGGTAGGGGCATCACTCTCAACGACATCCCTCGGTGCATGGGAGGCAATGAGACATCCTCCCTGGAGCCAAAGGGTCCCCTCAGTCCCAGCCAGGTGGGCAGACACCTCCTCATCCTCACACACACGAATTCCCATCCATCCCCATCCCAAAGCTGAAGTCTGACCATCCCCACCGGCCGCATGAGGCCCCCCCAGCTGATGCTCTCCCGGAGGGTCTCCAAAGGGATCCCCCCGCTGAGGGAGGGGAGGGAGGATGGCACGAAGCAGGGTTCACACGGGGACCCCTCGACTCAGGGTGCTGCACAGCCCCATTGCCTCCGTGTGCCTTCATCCCGCTCCTCTCAGGATGTTGACGGGGAGCCTTCCCCAGCAGTCGGCTCTTGGCTTGCACAAGGACCAACGCGTGCTAGAAGAAAAAGTGTACAAAACAAGTGGTCCATGTAAACCCCCTGTGAAAAAAGAAAAATTAAGCAAAGCTTGGATGTTTTGAGCAAGGTTCAGATACACCATCATCATCCTCAGTGACTCTGAGAGCCTCTGCGGCTTCTGCTTGAGCCAAAAGACCTGCTATCCCTCTTAACTGCCCAAGAAATCCCCTACAGCCATTATTTCAGACAGGAAATGCTTCGTCTATCACGGCAATAATAAAAACAGATATTTGTGTGGCTTCTGCTTTGATGGGAAAATGGCTAAAGCTGAGAAACACCCAGCCACCGTGAATCCCGTGCGAGCCCTTCTCACGCTCTGCTGCCCGGCTCCAGCGCTCGGGACAATACACTCTTCTTTATCCCTTGAGTAGGATTTCCTCTTCTCTTTTCTCCTCTTTACCACACATCACCAGCCAAAGGGATATCCGAGAGGAAGGATGAGCAGCAACTGTAAAAAAGCTCATTTTCCCAAAACAATTTAAATACTGCATGGCTCAATTCACCTTCTATTCAATATATAATAAGAAGCTGAAATCCTTTGGACAGAAGGAGGAGGACCACAGCAGCATCACTCAGCTGACAGGGAGGGAAGGAAAACCTATATATACAAAATCTTAAACAAGCAGAAAGACGTAGGGAGGAAGGAAGCTTGTGCCCAGGCTCAGCGCACAAGGACCACCGAGGATGGGAGAATTTAGGACCCCCACACCTGCAGCACTGACAATCCAATGGGCATCGCGAGAGCCCGGCGAGAAGGGATAAGAAAGGCTAGAAAACCACTGCACATGTTCCTCGGTTTTTATGAGCTTTTTCCGACTGTTAAAAAAACACCAAACCCTCAGCACTGAAAAAACCCTCAGCAAATTTAGCAAAACATGTCACCAATTTTTGTGTTGCAGCCCAGGCACATGCGCTCTGCTCGCTCAGAGGAGATGCATTTTTAGAACCCTTCTTTTTGCAAAAACCGTTGGTGGTGTTGAGCCTTTTGTTTTCCTTTCTGGTGTTAAGTACTCACAAGCATCCCGGAAATTTTAAAAAAGAAAAAAAAAAAAAAAAGGCCATTTTTAGACTTGCGTATGCAGAGAGGACTAAGAGTGTGTCACCATGTGTCTGAGCTGGATGGTGAATTCTCCAAAAATTCTCCCTATGCTGAGATGGCTATAACAAAAGAGACTGTGATGATAAAGGGAAGCCTGATGTTCCAGTACTGGTTAGTTGTGCAAGACTAGCAACTAGTTCGCTATCCAATCCTTAGGTAAAGGCTAGCTACCCATTATGGAATTACTCATTCAGATTTAAAAGTGGCAGAAGTACAAAGCTGGTCAACTTCTGCACAGCCAAGAAGGACAGGGGATTGCATGGGCACCCAGGACTGCACATACATCCCGCGGGTTTTGCACTGAAACCCAACTCCTGCAGGGACCGGAGGCATCCTGCATCAAGGTCAATGATTTATCAGCCAATGAATAGGACATATCCCCAGGGCATTACACAACTGGTTATGGAAAATATGGGAAAACATGAGAAGAAAGCAGAAGAGCGAGCAGAAGGTGGATGTTTGCACCAAGACTCCAGCTTGGCTCAGAGGGAGCTTGTGGTCCAACCCTCTCAGAACCCCAAAGGATGCCACAAAACCTACCAGACACCCCCAAACCCGTGCAAGGCATCGACACCACCAGCAGTACACTACACTTCTGTGTCTCCCTGCACAGAGCCACACATTAAACTGCTCATGCCAAAACCAGTGCCATCATGGAGCACGAAGGAGTGGATGGACACCTCTGTCCCCCAGCCCAGCGTGGCCAGGCGAGCCGTCCCCCAAAATAGCTCCTTCCCAGCCTCCTCCTCCCAAAGCGGCTTCGGTTTCAGCTGCAGTTGCTCCCTCCAGAATTGTTCGTCATTAAATAGTCTCCCTTCTTCTTTCCTGGGGGAGGATTCGCCCCGTGGGATGCCAGCAGGCTGTACGACCAGGAGAAAGCTAAAATAAGACTTCTACTAAGATTATCATCCCACTAGCAGCTGTATAGCAGGGAAATGCAACCACCTGGATGATTCATACATAGACTGATTAATAGAGAGACCGAAATTTAGAAATAGACTGAATATTTCATTTCTGCAGTGTATTCCCCAGAAAGGAGGAAGGTGGGAGTACCCACCATGGAGCAATCCCCCTTCACCCGCAGCATCAGCCCGGGCTCCACACAGTGAGGATACGGACATAGGAAGACACCAAATAATATCTTTGATGTTTACCACCCAACGCACAAAAACTTCAGTCGGCAAAGCAAATAAATCCAAGATGCGGGCACCCAACATCTTCCCAAGTGGTTTCTAGAGGGTGGCCACCGCGGTTTGGCTGCCAGCAGGTAGTCGGCAAGCAAGCGTTGCAGATCGAGCGCTAAGCAACACTGCAAAAACACTCCTGCCATCCCAACCTGGTAAACGGGACAGAAAACCAACCTGGATAACGGGGTTACTCTTGGCAAGACCAGCCCTCCCTTCCCACCCATCAGGAGGAACCGCCACGGCTGCGGATGGGGAGTGAGTTATTCAGCGGAGCTACTTGTGCTCAAATTGTGGTCTACCGCTGGAAAAAAAATCCGTCTTAGGAAAACCAGAGCACTTGTTGCAGAATCAGATCTAGTTATCTTCAAAAGTTGCGCCGTTATCTGGTTTCAACATACAGTTCCTCCATACGGTACCCTGCGGTGGGACGTGATCAATCGTAAAGGCATCCTTAGCAACATGAAGGCATGGCATCTATAAAATAGCCATCTTGTGTAAGAAAGCAAACACACAGCAGGGAAAGCAGTTGGTGATATGAAGAAAAAAAATAAAAAAAAAAAAAAAGAAGGGGGAAAAAACCACTTCCTTGACAGGATTTATTTTTAAATGATGGTTGCTCAAGCCTGCACGGGGAATTGGTACGGCAGGGGTAGCTCCTGTGCAAGAGGATGAATGGTGACTCAGCAGGTAAAAGCTGTCAAAAACATGTCCAAAATTGGAAGGAAAAAAAAAAAAAAAAAAAAGAAGGCAAAACTATAAATACCTTGAGCAGTTTTGCTTTGTGCACTGACTGGATGCCTGTTGCTGCAGAAGATGCTCTGCAAAGCATGCGGGGGAACCCCATCCCAAGCGCCCATGGGGGGATTCCTCCTCCAAAAGCAGGAGCCACAGACATCGCCAGGACCCCTGGGCACCCTCGAGCTGCTAGGACCCACTGTGGGCCCCGTGTCTGTCCCAAACACAACACACGAGGGGATCCCATCGCCGCTGGATTTCACCGAGGATGCTCAGGAGAGCCCTGCGCCCCATCCCTTGCCAGCCTCCAGCCTTCACCCCATTTTGCACATCACCCTGGAGAGACCAGGAGCGGGACTTTTTAATGCACAGTCAGGAAAAATACCTCTTTTTGCTCTGCCTTTTTTTTTTTTTAATTTTTTAAAAATAAAAGTCAAAAAGCCCAGCCAACATGAAAGGCTGGATAAACACTCCTCCTTTCCGCAACAGAAATTACAAAAATGCCTTTGAATTTGTTTTGGCAAGAAACAATGTTTTTTATGAAAGAGCTTCATTGAAAAGTCACAATTTGGAATGTACTCATCTATTCTCTTTTTGTTTTTTTTTTTTTTTTTTTTTTGGTTTTAATTACCACCTTAACGGTATTTTGACATAGTTTATGGTTTGTTAGGCTGTGCTGTGTGTTATAAATGCCAAACGCACCTTTTGGAAGCGCCTCATTATTGCATTAACGCTAACTGTGGGGGTTGTGCTGCTGAGTCTTGTTTTGGCAATTTAAAAATAAGAAATTAATTCCATTCGGAGAAAACGCTGCCATTTATAACCCAGCAATTAAGAACAGATTTAATTTTAGATATTGCCGCATTCTTCAGCTTATTCAGTACTGACACCGGTACTATCAGTATATGCCCAGTTCTTAAAAAAAATACCCAGGCGACTTTCTCAGCCCTTAAATTAGCGACAACAGAGATGAAAAATTTTAAAGTTGCAAAATAGGGTATTTGCTAAAAAAAAAAAAAAAAAAGAAAAAAAAAGAAAAAAGAAAAAAAAAAAAGAGCACACAAGCATGGAGCACCCGCTGGGATTTCTATCACAAAGGGCCAAATTCTATCAGCCAGGGGCACCTAAGGAGTTAACAGCAACAAAAAACAAACCCTCAAGGGAGCAAGGCAGAGCTGACTGTATTTGCAAACCAGGGTGTGCAGGCATTTCAAGGGAGATAAAAGCAGGCAGAGGCATGGCTGGAGGGATGCCCACAGCCCCATCTCCCTCCTCGAGACAGGTTGGAGATGGAGAAAGGAAAATGGTTTTTTATTTGGTGGGAAGGTGATGCCCAGGGAGGTCTGGTGCTGCGGGCAGGGCTCCAGCTGGCACCCAGGGGACAGGAGGCTGCTGGCTGCATCCTGCAAAGCAAAGAGCCAGAGTGGTCCAGGGACCCAAGCCTGCCTCCCAGAGACCTGTGCCTGCATCCCAGGGACCCCCCGCCTGCATCCTGGCGGTGACGGGGAGCCCCAGGGCTCCCCAACAGCCCCTGCTGCTGGGGCAAATTTGATGGGACATGTCTTCACCATCTTCCCTTGGGCACGTGGCAGACACTCTCGCTGTGATCACCAGCAGCCTCGCTGTTGTGAAAATAATCTCTCTGGGCAAGGAAAGAGAAGATATATAGGAGCGAGGGCACGGGAGCTCCCCTTTTCCCGTTCGTGCTCAGTGTCACCAGGCTCCCGGCCACCTCCAGCAGCAGGAGACCACGAAGGGACAGAAGAAAGGGACACACTTGGGTTGTGGCAGCAGTTCAGGCTCTGAAAGCAAAATTATCCCACGCAGTAAGGGACATTTTGGGAAATAGTCATCTAACGATGGCAGCGGAGGATGCTGGGCATCCCCTGAACACCCAAGGTGACACACTGACAGGTATTTGCTGTTAACACCATCCATCAGAGCATCCTGGGACCAGCTGCAGGATCCCCAAAGATGTCCTGGCTAAAGCAAGACATGCTTCAGCCACGTGCACACCATGGGGCTTCCTGCAGGAAAAGGGAGATAAAGATCTGGGCTTCTCCTTAGACAGGTTAGACGGGTAGCACAGCAAGACCTACATGAAAATAACCAGAATTTGGGGGTTTTTTTTGGACATCAAGATGATGTAGCCAATATTCCCAACAACAAAAGTCCTCTTAGGCCAGAAGCAACATGTGAAAGCAAATAAAACGAAATAAAATCTTGGCTTTTATAGGGTTCTGCTCTTCCTCATATAAAAAAAGGAGGGAAAAAAATATATCCCCCAAACACATAATTTTATTTACAAATATTCCAATAGTCTCACTTCCTGCTACGTCCCTCTCGAAGGCAGGAGTGTTGCTGCACTAATCATAAGTCTATTGGGAAACCGGCCACCCTCTGCTTTGAAACTGGAATTAGTTACACTCGGTCTGACCCTGCATTATTTTGAAGCACTGCAACATTAAAAGAAAATTAGAGCAACTTGTTAAATCCTTTAAAAAGTAAAGCAACTCTATTGCTCCAGGTTCATATACAGAAAAAAAAAAAATCCAAACCAAAACCAAGCTCTTAAATCATGACTACTGCTTTAATGTGGTAGGATTTAGTCTTATATTTGAAATTAATTCATTTCTCATTTACTTGAACAATTACACTAGTGTAATGAGCTCTCCCTATGAAAACTACAACTACAAAGGATCAGATTTGCTTATGTTAGAGTTCCGCACACCTAGAAAGGAAATCCTGAAACATCGCCTGTTTCTCAACAGCCAGATGACTAGTTTTTAATCCTCTCCGACAGATGCATTTTTAATCTCTTTGCGTATAATAAAGCAAATTAGTGTAATTGTATGGGTAAAGTGAACCAAAATATGCACATCACATTAAAAAACACCAAACACTCGTTTTGCAGAGCTGGCAGCTAACGAAGCTGGGGGCTGAGCTCAGCTCTGCTGGTGCTGGCAGAGAAGCTGCTGCACGGTGAGCGAGGAGCTTCAGCATCCCTCTGCTGCAGCTCCTGGGCTCCCGTTGGTCCCCAGGGTCCCCTGGGAGGGGACACTCACAGCAGAGCACAAAGGGGTAAGAGCTCAGGCTAGCGCACATCGGCTGGCGCACAGCGAGTTCCTTCGGCACCCATGGGAACCACTCACCCACTGACAGGATGGTTTGGGTTGGAAAGGACCTCAAAGCCCATTGAGTTCCAACCCCCTGCCATGGGCAGGGACACCCTCCACTAGCCCAGGTTGCTCAAAGCCTCCAGTTTCCACCAGTTTGGCTATTCTGAGCCAGCTCCTAACCCATGACGTGGGCTCTTTGCTCCCGACCATCAGCAGATTTTATTGCCCTGGTCAACCAGGCGCTGCATCCTCATATCCCAAGTCAAAGCACGAGACTCACGATCCACCTTCCCTACCCACCAACCTGAAAAGCAAAATTCATCGTGAACCCCAGGTAGGGTGGGCACCTTCTTAACGCCGCTGCCAGCACGTACCCGGAGTCAAACCCCCCAAGGTCCCACCAGCAGCAACGGGAGCGTGGGAAGCAAACCCACGCACGCACCTTGCAGGGCCAGGTACGGCCACAGCTCCCCACCCAGGGCTTGACATCCACACATCATCCCCACTTCTGCCAAGGCTGGACCCCCAAGGGCCCAGGAAGGAGCACACGCCAAGCTTTTCCAGCCGGGCAGCTTTGCAGAGAGGAGCTCTGCCTCTCCAGAGCTGCCCATCCATTTATTAGCCCAAGAACACCTGGATTTGTCTTCATACAAAAAAGAGATTATCATCACATGTTTTCTCAAGATCAAAGTGATAGCTAACAAATTCATCCTCATCAGGATGAGGGAGGTTGTTCCCCTTTTCCACCAGTGCCAGGGGGCCAAATTCAGGAGAATAATTTCAGAACAATTACACGCAAGATCCTAAGAAGTTGGATTTTTGTTGTTTGTTTGGCTTTTGGGGTT
Organism: Pterocles gutturalis; assembly: GCF_000699245.1. Lineage (NCBI taxonomy): Eukaryota > Metazoa > Chordata > Aves > Pterocliformes > Pteroclidae > Pterocles > Pterocles gutturalis. The sequence continues at coordinate 22,740 of NW_010143942.1, forward strand.
TTTTTGCCTTTTTTTTTTTTTTTTTAATCTGCTTCAGTGGTGAGCTGGACTCTCCCCCTGGAAATATACCCAGCTCAAAGCATCCCTGACTTCAGCAGGGTGCCTCATCAAGCAGCAGACTACATCCTTCTTCGTTCCCATCCTCATGGTTGGATCCTTGCTCACGCCGCAGTTCGGCGCAGGGGTCCAAGCCTGGCTGGTGTTCAGGGAGACCAAAAAGGAACCAGCACACGAACATCAGGACGGGGACAAGAGCCCAGGAATGCAAGAAGTCAACTCAGAAGCGCTGTCTCCTGGGAAAAGCTTTAACAATTTTTTTTTTTTTAATAAAAAAAAAAAAAAAGCAAACAAAAGTCACCGCAGAGAACCCACGTTCTGCCGAGATGTTTTCTGCAGGGGATGTAAATGGTGTAAAGGGCTGGGGTACACCACGTGGGGATATACAGCGATACAAACAGCTCTGCCGCAACTCAAGCTGCACGACAGGAAGAAATAATTTCATGGAAAAATACATTTTAAAAGGGCCCTGCACACAGGTAACGCAGCTGGTGCAGGGTTTCCAGATCTACGCCATACATGGGACGTTTGCTTTTGGACCGAATCCTCATTGTCAAGCCCAAGAGCCTGTGCCCCTCATGCAGCAGGACCCCCAGGTATTACCCCCCAAAATTATCAACTGCTTTGGGTAGGGGGAGAAAACAAACTATTTCTATTTTAAAACCAAAAAAACAACTGAGCATCAATGCTAGCATCCAGATGGGCTTTAAGAGGGATCTAAAGAACTCGGGATTCTTCATTCCTTAATCCCACACCACGCTTCCCCACTCCCAACCAGTATCGACTTCTAACAATGCAAAAGCATCTGCCCACATTTTTGCAATTATTTCAGAGCCGGCAAAGAGCACCCTCCCTTTTCTGTAGGGTTAATCTAAAGAACAGTTGCCAAAATGCTAAAAACACAGTCGAACAATAGCTCCTCTGATGAAATTCCTCCACTCCATAGAGAAACCAGTATCCTCCAGCTGCTGTGGCTTGTCCAGAGAGATCTCCCAGTGTTTACCCACTCCCATTAAAAAAAAGGAAAAATAAAAATAATTTAAAAAAGACAAACTGAAAGATGTAAGTGCAGCTTGCAAAAAATGAATGCAGAGACCCACAATCTAACCGTAACACAAAAAGTTGTATTAATGCAACATTTGCTTTGTGTGAAATATAAACCTGGGACATCGGTGGAAGGAGGGCAACGCCGGCCACCTGTCCCTGGGGACAGAGACTCGCTGTTCGTATCAGTCCAGATATCAGTGCCACTTTTAGCAGCTCCATCCCTTTAAATACTCATTCTCCGTGGAATCTCGGATCAGTCATTTATAAAAGCCGGGGAGCTGAGCCGGACAGCTGAATTACAGCAGCTATTATCCACGTCCGCCTGAATACAAGCAGACACCTTTATTTATAAAGGCTCTCCGCCTGACCGAGATTTGACATCGGCTACAAAAAGCATTCAGCATCCAACTGACTGCTTCAGAATAATGTGATGAAAGGTTAGGGAGTGCAGTGCGAGAACACACCTTTACCACTGAAAGAATTCACGCTGCTGCGACGACTCTTTTAACCGAGCAGGTTTAAGTAATTGATTTCCTGAGCAGACACACCGAGTTGCACACCTTTGCCTCTGCTGCTGGTATGTACTCAAATGGGTTTTATTTCCGCGCCCCCCAAAAACCCTTAGACCTAATTCTAGGACATTTAGAGGTTTTTTTTCATTTTATCAGACTTATTCCCTCTGCTTTTAGACCTCCGGGGTCTCCGCACTTTCTAAGCTGCTGTTTCTTGCTTGTTCACCACGAGCGTGGACACGTACCTTCCACATAACGTGGGAACCCACAGCATGCAAAGGGATGGGGGAGGAAGAAGAAAAATAAGTGTTAAAAAAAAAATCAATTGCTCACAGTTGGTTTTCTTTAGGTCTCATAGTTTCAGTGTCAACCCCAGATAACAGAAGGTAACTGAGTCCATGGCAAAAACGTGAATTCTGCTTTAAATCGACAGCATCCCCTGGAGCAGCACGTGCCAACACACTGAGCAGGGCTTTAAGCAGATGTATGCTCTCATCAGACTCCTAACTCTGTTATAATAACCCCAAAACAGGAGCTGGCACCTCCACTGGGATGGGGAGACTGTCCCCAGCTCCCGATGGGGCTCAAACAGCTGTTCTTGCCAGCACAGTCATGGTAAAGAGGAGCCTTCTTTTCCTGGCTGCTCAATTCTTAAGCCAGGACCACCAAAAGCATCCTCTTTGACTTCCAAAAGCATCCTTCCCGCTGCCCAGCATCCTCCCCCCTCGCACCCATCCGTCCCACCCACCCAAACCCACAGCACCAGACCAAACCCAGCCTGGCTTTGCAGCTAAAATTCCCTAGAAATGATGAAAATTCAGGGGCTGACAGCAATGGGAGCATCCCTCGCAGCACCAACCCGACGCTCCGGGGAGGTTTCCCAGGTTTCCTACCTCTAGGATGCTGCCGGGTGGGATCCCCATAGGGATGCCCTCGGGACCCTGGCATCAGGAAGGAGCTGTGCGCTGCCCGTGTGCTGCCAAGCTAAGTTGTTATGGTTACTGGAGGGTTTGCTGAGTTTTTTGGGGTTTTTTTTCCTCCTCTTTTAAAAAAAGAATTTGTATCAGTTTAACATAATACCACCAGTCAATAGCAATTCTTATCTTAAAAGGTCACTCAGGTGGTTAGAAATAGAACATTTCACCCATCTTCACATTATCTGGAGGGAAACAGCCTGGGGATTTTGTATTTTTTAAAAAATAATCCAATTCTTTGGAACCGTAAGGTTTTTTTTAAAAAACCTACCCAGAATACAGCTGACCCCATGGGCAATTTGAGCACACTGGGGAAAAGAGAGAAAAAAGGCAGAAAAAACCCCACTGATGCTCCCTGCACGAGAAACAAGGGGAATATCCCAACAGGAAAACTATGAAAACCAGGGGAACGCATGAACGCAGACCACTGCTACTGCAGAAACACTGTGTTCTGCTTGAGGCATTTAGATCAGCCAAGTCTCTCCACAACAGAAGTTGTGGGTTTTTTTCTTCCCCATTTGTCTCCCAATTTTCATCCTTCTTCACTTCCCATAGCAGCCAGGGGACAGAGAGAAGGGGACAATAATAAAAACCCGAGGACAAGAAGAACCCATCTGTGATGTTGAGGGATTTTTTTCTTCTTTGAAAACACAGAAGCAAGAAAAAAAAATGCAGTGACATGGAAAGTGAGTTTTAAAATATTTCGAGCTAAACCTGGTCAAAACCTATTTTATCCACTCGCTCGATAACTTCTTATAACAATTAAACTACGAACACAACACGTGTCCATAACCCACCAGGCAACGGCGTAGGGACGGAGCACGAGAACTAACCGGTTAAAAGTAAGGCAGGTTTGTGGTTTGTCTGAAATAAGTTTTATCAAAAAAAAAAAAAAAAAAAAAAAAAAAAAAAGAAAAGAAATCTGGAATGAATTACTTGCAAGGATCAGTAACAGCAAAGCAGCTTTTTGAAGTGCCCTGTGCTTCCACTGCAGGGCTGCCCCCACCGAGAGCAAAGAGCGGGGCGAAGCTGCCAAATCCTGCAGATGACACTCACAATATTAACCTTACTTTAAGTCAAATAACATCTTCAGGCATGATAGCTCACCATGCTGGGCCACGTCCAGCTCCTGCAAACGTCAGGGCAGGCTTGCAGGGATTGCAGCAGGGAGCCCTCGGTGCGACAGAGTCATCAGCACCATCCATCCGTATCTTCTGCAACGGAAAGTCCCACGTTCACAATACAAAACAACTGAGTTTGTTCAAGCATGGTAGAAAAGTCTTTTTCAACCCCATGGATTATTTTTATATAATACAAGAAAGTTTCTTCGCTACAGCTCAAGCACTGCAAATGCCCTGAAATGCCTGCAAACGGCAGATAGAATTAATAGTAGTAAAATACATGGTTAGCACCGCAGTTTCAGCTCAGAGATCACAATTGGACAGGCTTCATCAGCCAGCAGAGCCTTGGCTTATGCCAGGGAAGAGCCCCAAGCCTGGGAAGCCTTAGAGGAGGTGCTGCACCGCACATCCCTGCAGCTCTGCGAGCACAGGACCCACGAGAAACAGACACCCCGATTCAGACACCTTCACCAGCATCTTCGATACACCCATGCCACAGAGCCACCGCACGCAAGCACACAAATAAAACCCCAAGCTGTGAACCAGGCATCAGATGGGTGAACCTGTGCTGATAAATCATCGAACCACAGAATGGTTTGGGTTGGAAGGGACCTTAAAGATCATCCAGTGCCACCCCCTGCCCTGGGCAGGGACACCTCCCACTAGCCCAGGCTGCCCAAAGACTCATCCAGCCTGGCCTTGAACCCCTCCAGGGATGGGGCATCCACAGCTTCTCTGGGCAAACTGGGCCCC
>NW_010143942.1:27310-33591 GCF_000699245.1 Pterocles gutturalis
CCCCCCCATCTCTCCTGTAGCCCCCTTTCAGCACTGGAAGGTGCTGGAAGGTCTCCCTGGAGCCTTCTCTTCTCCTCTTCCCTTGGACAGACACGTTTGCTCCGGCATGGAAAGGCTGGTAGAAGCCGGTGCACCCCACATAATGAACTTCTGCCAGGTACAAAGCAAACCAGGTTTCTGCCTCTAGAGCTGCTCTCCCCACCCCAACCAGGCTCGTTTTCTGCTCATCACCCAGAATCAGAGCAGATCACGTTGCACAGCCATCACGCAATGGGTGAGACCATCCCAACCCTCTGCTCCTGGAGAGCAAACCCAACTTGCAATCCCCCCGCACCACAAATGCCATTCCCTCTGCCCATGGCAGGCGGTTGGAACTGGATGATCTTTAAGGTCTCTTCCAACCCAAACCACTCTGTGATTCCATGATTCTATACCACCCCTTCCAAAGCAAAGCCAGCACCACTTTCTCCGACAGAGAAACAATCCCAGCCTTGTCGTGATGAGATCCTGCCCCTCCACTTCACCCATCTGCTGCAGAAGAGGAAGCCGCACGCAGGCGGAAAGTCGGGAACGGATCTGCTCGCTCCAACCTCAACTTTATTTGTAATTACTGGGGCCAAGATGGAAAGCCACCGGCTTGGCTGTTTGCCATCGCCAAACTCACGCCCGGCAAATCTCCGGGTCTTGTTCTCAGGACCACAGCACTGCAAAGCTCAACACATCAGTTTTTAAGAGAAAAGGGGTGAGGATGTAAGCCTGTACATCCCCTGCATCGGGGTCTGCAGCCTCTTTCAGCATCTTTTGGACGCTCCTCTTGTGTAACCAGTGAAAACAGAGAGAGAAAACACAACGGGCACGTGCACAGAGGTGTATGTGCACACACACAACTCACGCAGGAGCTCACCCCAGCTGGAACTCTTGGTGCCAAGCCCCAGTCCCGCATTTCTGCGGACAGAAAGGGTTTCAAACATGATGCATTGTGCTTTGCCATCAGCTCCCGCACTCGCTTGGTATCATGCAAGTGGGGAGAAGAGTGGAGCGATCAGGTGGGAACCCCAAAACACAGCCCAGCAGCCACTGTAGTGCACCAGCTTCTCCCCTGGATGAATCCAAGCCCTGAGGAGCTGTGGGCTCCAAGCCCTGGGGTTTGGATGCAGTGGTAGTGCCCTTTCTCCAAACAGTTATCTGCAGTAACATTAGACACAAGCACGAAGCTGGAGAGCTAAAGCACTGACGAATGCATCTTAAAATAAAGCAAGCGTTCACACTAATTACTATTTCAGTTACTCACACTGATTGCAAACATAACTCCCAGTTTGGAAAAAAAAACAAAAAAAAATTGCTTTCATGGGCCACAAATAAATAATAATGGTATTTTTCTTGATGGAAGATGAGAAGAAGAAAGGTCAAGGCTTGTGGAAATTGCAGGAAGATGGGAATTCGCTCCGTGATCCACCTGGTCCACAGAAACCTTCACCAACTGCTTCAGGGAAACAACCTGAGCATCCCCATTCGTCCATTTAATCTCATTTGAAGATGAGTGTATTTGTAAACTGGATTGTGTCAATTGATGGCTCTACAGTTGGTCCTTTTCCAGCTCCCCACCTAAAGCGATCCTTGACCTCGCCCATCGATCCACACCTTGACGGGCTGAAGGCTGCCATACCCCACGCAGGTCCTCCCCTTCATGTACAGAGTCTGTTGCGGGACAGAACTTAATCCCAACTATTTTTCCAAAGGCAAACACGAGATACTTGCACAGAAGGGTAGCATCTGCATAGAAATCATAGGACAACAAGCTGGCCCAGGGAGAAAACTCCAGCTCAGGTCTGCGATGACACACAAAACGCTTCTGTGCTTCGGGAGCGAGCCACGGGGACCTTCCAAGGGATATCTCCCAGGAATCGCAACGGAAGGTGTTTTTAAGCAAGTAGAAGAAAATATGAGTTAAGTGCAAGCCTGGAGGCATCTCCTCTAGGTCACATCAACAGGGGGAGAGGGAGAGCAAAGGGACCCTTCCTCATGCCAGACCATGGATGTGCCTCCAGCCAGGTGCTTCCTGCAGCTACTCTGAAAAGCATCCTTAGAAATAAAATCCTTTGAATTGCAAGAGAAAATTGGGTGTGTAGCCTTGCTCAAATCCCCTGGCTACCATTGCTGTGTACCTCTATACCCCTCCCCTCGCTATTCTCCCAAAAACCCAGCACAGATAGCTTTTAGCCATCGAGTTTACAAACAGAACCCCGGGCAAGATGCACGGTGGCAGCTCGAGCAACAGCGCACAGGTTACAAGAAGGCAGCGTCCAGCTTCTCAGCAGATCTCTCCTTTTCTGAGTCCCAGCTCATGATTTTTAATAAGCAGAGCTGGCAGGGCTGCTCACATCCTGCTCTGGGCAGAGACAAGTGAGTGGAGGGACCGTGCGATGCCAACATCCAGCATCCCACTTAAAACTTCATCTTGCTCCCACCGAGCCATGAGGCTTAGCTCCACACCCCATCCTCTGAGGACACCCGCCCAGCCCCTCCAGCCCCCACCATGGGATAGCCCAGGGACGCTCCCACACAGCCCCACTGTGGCATGGTTTGGGTTGGAAGGGACCTTAAAGCCCATCCCGTCCCACCCCCTGCCATGGGCAGGGACACCTCCCACCAGCCCAGGTTGCTCAAAGCCTCATCCAGCCTGGCCTTGAACCCCTCCAGGGATGGGGCATCCACAGCTTCTCTGGGCAACCTGGGCCACTGCCTCACCCCCGCACAGGAAAACATTTCTTCCTCACATCTCATCTCCATCTCCGCTCTTTCAGGTTAAAATCATTACACCCCTATCCTATCACTACACTCCCTAATAAATGGCACTTATACCAGAGCTCAGCATTGTAATGTAACAGTAAGCCAAGAAAAAAAAAAAAAAAAAAACACACACCAAAAACCACTGGGAACCATCTTCAAACTGGGCACTGGGATGATTTTCAATCTGTGGGGTCACTGGGGGCAAGCTGCAAACTCTGCACAGCAGAGGGGTAGCAGCTTCCCGATGAGCTGTGAGAATGTCTGCGGCCGGGCTGGCAGCAACACTCGTGGGACTGGAGCCACAACGACCCAAGGATATAAGAGGCGAGGTCTGCAGGAACATGTAATAGCTTTTAATAGACTGGCTGGTACAGTTGGGAAAAAAAAGCACACCACAACCGCACAAGCCCTCCTTTGAGCTGGTGCAGCTCCGTGCTTGGCCATTTTTTCCAGCTGCACCAATTGGTCTAATTAGAGATGTTACTGCTCCCTGCAACCGTTGTCTCCTCCTCCGGCCAGTCCTTCCCAGGACAAGCCATCTAGGTCATTCTGGTGCTCTCATTGTGATAGCTGACAGCCTGCCGAAATGAAATGAAGATTTTGGCCTTAATGTGTGAAGGAGTTGATGTCCCGTGCACAGGGCAAAGCAAGCTCATTGTCCCACCCCTGGAGGGGTTCAAGGCCAGGCTGGATGAGGCTTTGGGCAACCTGGGCTGGCGGGGGGTGTCCCTGCCCATGGCAGGGGGGGGGAATCGATGGGCTTTAAGGTCCCTTCCAACCCAAACCATTCTGTGATTCTATGATTCCTTCAGACCAAGAGACCGTCAGCACAGATGGGTGCTCAGATGCCTGGAGGAGCCTTTGGGCATCTCCGTTGGCCAACTGAAGAAGTGAGGAAGCCACAGTAGCTCCAAAATTGGGGCTTGTGGGACAGCACGTGGGACTACTCCGGAAAAAAAACATCAGTCACATCTCTGACCATCCGAGAGGAGATGCCTGAGCAGGTGGGAGCAGCAGCACATCCTGCACCCAATGCCAACAGACCACGGACCGCATTTCGTGGATACCACAGCCCCCATCTCCTCACCAGGTCTGTACCCAGCACCCCTTGGGGTCTTGGCCCCAGCTGGCGGGTGCAGGAGGAACACGGGTCCTGCTCCCACCACAGGGCACGTTACGGTCCCGTCTGACCTTTCCCGGTGGCTCGGAGCAGGTCACCGTGTCCTGACGGCTCCGAGCAGCTGGGACCGAAGCCGCCCAGCGAGGCCGGGCTGGAAGGAAGGAAGTTATAGCAGGCTTTTAAATAGCCCTGTGCAATACCTGAAATGTCTATTTCTGTGCACGGATAATATGGTTTCCATATTCTTCTCCGTGCATGGCAAGGCCAAGCCGTTCGCACTCGAAACTGAATTAGCAGCAACCCACATTCTCCACCAGTTAAACCAGTGAAGCTCTGAGAGGCTCCTCAGAGCCACTGGGTAGGATAACCACAAGCTGTTCCCTAATGAAGAAACATATAGATTTCCTCCCGTGTTTGCTTCTCAATTCTATTTTACCTTTTTAATCAAACAACACCTTTAAATGCACTATGGTTTGCAGCTGGTCTGATGGCCACCTGCACACCACAGTCACCACGTCTCTGGTGTGCTCCGAGACACCAGCGTAGCTTTCTGCAAGATGTCCCTCATCCAGGGTGTGCAATGAGGTCATATCCACCCCTCCGTGCTGAGCAGGTATCCAAAGAGACCCTGCTGAGGGTCACACACAGCTCTACGCAGCAGAGCCACATCGGGTTTGTGGTCCTAACGAGGAGGGCTTGGCTGGCGTTATCAAAAATACCCTTACACTTGTTAAAAAGTAAGTTGGAACTCTTTCAAGATAAATATTTCTATTAACTAAATAGGTCAATTAATATTAACTATATAGGTCAATTAACCAGTTAAAGAAAGTTTTTCTTCTTCCTTGACGTATTCCCATCTCATCTGCCATCCAGCAGATCTCGTTCGGAGTCCACCAGGAGAGAAACAACCTGGACACCTTTGTCAAGAGGAGTTCTCCCCCGTGCCTGGTCCCCACACCTGGGGGCTCATGCGCCCAGCTTCACCAGCCAGCGAGGATTTCACGCTCTGGGCCCCCTCCTGTGTTGGTGACAGTATTGCCAAGGATGGTGCCCATCCACCAGGGAACGCAGCAGGGCTGCCACCTCCTTCTAACAGCCATGAACTGGGGACAACATCAACATCTTCCCACCTTCCCAACAGGGCTGGGGCAAGCGACAGGTCCTGCACATCCAGAACAACTCTCTTCTCATGAGGACCCACCGTTCAAGTCAATTCGGACACAGTAGACCAGCACATTGCATTCAGACCAGTGTTGCTTAAGACATGGTGACACCCCTTGCCAAACAGATGATTTCACCCATGCTTCATTGAAGGTGACCACCCCACATCTTACAGCCACTTCCTACATCCCATTCCATCTGTGCACCCCTGCCACCCCACAGTCCCCTACATACCACCATCACTACGTCCCAACACCAACAAGGATGCTGGTGGGGCAACCTACAAGCATGGAGCCACCATTTCCAAGGATGCTGGTGGAGCACCTACAAGCAGGGAACCACTATTACCAGGAAAACGTACCAGGAGGAAGCTCAGCCCCCAGGCTCGGAGGGAACTGAGCCCCAATTAGCGATGCAAACAATGGGATTCAAACAGCAAAGAGTAACGCAAGGTTAGATGATAGTTAGAAGAACTTGGTGTGATCCCATTGCCAAGTGCCAAACGCCACGCTGTGAAACGGGCGTGGAAAAATAGCTATTTAAACCACACAGGTGGTTTTATGAAGAAGACAGTGTTAAGACTAAAAAATATTTCCTAAGGGTTCTTGGTTGCAAATCTCTGCTCCCATCCCTCCACCGCAACAGGACGACCTAGCTTGGAAAGGCACATGTCCTGTGGGATGCACGGAGATGTCCATCCCATGGGAAAGCCATACAGAGAGGTGTTTGGCCAGGAAGAGGAACCCAATGGATCCAGGTTTTGCTGTCAGAGTTACAAACGCCCTGGAGGAGCAGCTGATTTTTGGAAGAAACACCAGGGAGAGCGCAGGCAGCTCCCCAAACGCACCAAGGGACAGGCTGGATGCCAAGCTTCGCTCACAGGAGAAATCCTCGTGCCAAGCAAGATCCAGGGGATTACAGGGGCAGGAGGGGATTGCTCGCACAAGTAGAGAGGGGAAGGGTCCAAGCCCTGCTTTCCACCTTGGTTTCTACCAAGCGAACACCGCCGCGCAGACTTTGTACCTGGGAAGACTTCAAAAATGCCGTTTATCCTTCGTAATTCGTCTTTTCTGCCATCAGGAGGTAAATCAGCCCCCTCTAATTACCTGATGAATGTAGGGAACATAGCTACCACCAAAAACCACAATTTGAACGAAAAACTGCCACGCTGATAAAAAATTAAAAATATTCTGCTCCTGCCAACTTCCAG
>NW_010143942.1:33645-34871 GCF_000699245.1 Pterocles gutturalis
AGTTTGGAGAACACGTTCCCTCCCTGCGTCCCCCCCCAGGGCCTCCCCACCCAAAGGGATGAGGTTGGGCCCTTCAGCTGTTTATAAAAGCAGCAGTATTGTGCCCAAAAAAAAAATTCCTGCCTCTCATTCCTACGCGCTATATAAGGGAACAGCCAATTCCAGCCTCGCTCTCCCGTAGCCAGCCCCGAGCCCTTCGCTCCGAAGCAGCCCCCGGCTGGGCTTCCTGCTAAAGGACTTAAACCCATCCTCGGTGGAACACGGCGTTGCGTTGCTGGACCTTGTCATCAAATGGCAGCAGCGCAGGCAGCTGCCAAATCCTGCCGGCTCGGTGCTCTAATAGGGAACAGCTGGAGAAAGGACCCTGCATTCCTCCCGCCCCGGCAACACTGGGGGCTCTGTTTGGGATCCGGCCGCCACCGCCAACCCGCAAGATTTCCAGCGCTCGGGAAATGCAGCTCCCCGGCACCGCTTCGATGTGCACAGCCCAAACAGCAAAAGCTCCCTGGGATTTTAAACAAAAAGGATGCTTTGCATTGCATGGGGGTTTGCTTTCCTGCTTTTTTTTTTTTTTTTGGTGGCTTTTTTTGGAGGGGTTGGGGAAACAGAACGATGCAACTTACAGATTTTGCCATCCTGACTCATACTCTGCATTTTAGAAACTCTGCTTAAAGCAACGTGCATCTCTGCCTGTATCTGCACACACACACTTACAAACATCCATGTCTGTAATCCATATGCACCCATAAATAAATACGTTAACGTACAGAGCAATTCCACATCGCTTATGCCGCCTGCATCCTGCTCCAACTCCGTTTACTTCTGCAGAGTTGAGCAACTCCATAACAGCGCATAAATAAACCCAAAAATCCACTTTCGTAGCCATGCACATTTTCTGTAATGCATTCAGTAACACGAACCAGTCCACTCAGATTTTCTTAGAGCTCTGCTGAAACACAAGGGGGTATTCAGAGCCGCAGGAAAAAAAAAAAAAGCGTCCAAACAGGATCTGAGTGATGAAATAGGAATTGCCACATTTTTTTAAAAAAAAAAAAAAAGATAACCCAGCTGCCCAGCCCTTGAGAAAATAACAGTTTGTCTGAAGTACTGATGAGCTGCTTCTGCATGTTGTAGAAAGCAAAGCAAGCCACGTTGTCCAAAAGAAGCCTAGAAAATCCAGACTCTACGTGACCTGACTTACTTATTTCACAGGAAACTGCATGGAA
>NW_010143942.1:34885-35423 GCF_000699245.1 Pterocles gutturalis
CGGTGAGAAGGGTGGAAAGAAAAAAACCACCAATCATTCATGCTACTGTAGTTACACCACGCCATAGAGCGAAATAGTTTGCAGTGAAAAATCAAACTGAAAGAAGCCATCACCCATTTGAAAAAATAAAACGTAAGAAGAGAAGCTGGCAATGCAATCAAGCTGGGGAAGCCTGGCTCCCCAACCCATTTCCTTGGATTTTTTTTTTTTTAAATTTTTGCCTGCATTTGAGCATCGTTCAAGATTTGCAGCAAAAAAAACCCAAAAAAACAACAACAACAACAAAAAAAAAAACCCAAAACACTTCTATTTTGAAAAGACTGTTTGGTAACCAATTCCCACTACTGTCCTTGCCCAGAGGAAAAAGAACATCGGTGTTTCATCTACAATCTAAATAGATAAGGTAATCGTTTGAGCAGCGAGAGCAGCGCAACAGTCTGCTCGCACTCGTTCCAGCCCTTGAACCAACCGGCCAACACGCCAACCTGGTCTCGAAACATCATGGTGAGCCGGCGGCCGGAGGAGACACCTCTGCGGA
>NW_010143943.1:0-775 GCF_000699245.1 Pterocles gutturalis
CTGGCTTTGCAGGACTCTTCTGACCCCTCCCTCCAGCTCTAAGTTGTCTTGTACTTCAACTGTTGTAGATTAATCTTTAGACAAAGATGTAATGAAGAAGTCTGCCAATTCAGTAAGATTTAGAGAAATAACATTCTCTTATACAGAAGTAAAGATCACATTTTTTATAAAGCTAGCTGTTGAACAGGTAGCGCCAAGCACATAAAGATTTCAGAGTCCTCTAGAGCTCCTGCAACAGAGGGAAGACATGTACGTTGTCCCCATTTTAACTGCATTACCATGAAGGAAGGGGCCAAGTTGGTGTTTAAAGCAAATATTTTGGAGCCTTAACAAAACCCACTTTGCATAGCTCTGCTCCTTATGGTGGTGTCTCTTACATTCTATATTGTCATTATGAAAACTGTGCTTCCCTGGGAAATGAAACAGTGGGAAATGAGACAACAAGCTCAGAAAAAAATATTGTTTCCCGCATCTTTATTGGTGTGATGTGTTCAACTGAAAACCACATTTTTGTGACTATAAAAGAGTTCTTTCTTATACTAGTAAATTCTTCAGTCCTAGTTCAGTAATACAGTGAAGAAAGTGGTGCAGAAACCTGAGACTGACAGCTATTTGAATGCTTCTGGCTGAGAATATTGACTTCAATAAACCCCTTCACACTTATATGTTGCTGACCTGTGAGCTTTTCCTCTGACTTCCACTGACTAGTCTTTTTCTGCTTATAGATGTTTTCCAAATTGACTAAATTGTTGTTATTGGAGACTTGGGTTGTCTT
>NW_010143944.1:0-1330 GCF_000699245.1 Pterocles gutturalis
CGGCTTGGGAGCACCCATCATGGGGTGGGGGGGCTATCTGGGGCACCCCATGGTTGTGGGATGGGGGGATGGGAGCCACCTGTGGTCAACCGTGGTCAACACCATGGTCATCCCCGGTCAACCACAGTCAACCATGACCCCCCATGGTCAACCACGGTCAACTCCATGGTCAACCACAGTCAATCATGGTCAATCCCCATGGCCCCCCATGGTCAACTCCATGGTCCATCGTGGTCCATCATGGTCACTCATGGTCACCCATGGTCAACCACGGTCACCCATGGTCAACCACGGTCAACCACAGTCAACCATGGCCCCCCATGGTCAACCACGGTCAACTCCATGGTTCATCGTGGTCCATTATGGTCACCCATGGTCACCCATAGTTAACCACAGTCACCCATGGTCAACCCCATGGTCAACCACGGTCAACCACGGTCAGCCATGGTTAATCATGGTCAACCACGGTCAACCCCATGGTCATCCCCGGTCAACCAGAGTCACTCATGGTCACCCATGGTCAACCATGGTCAACCACGGTCAACCACAGTCACCCATGGTCACCCACAGTAAACCATGGTCAGCCATGGTCAACCCCATGGTCCCACATGGTCCACCACAGTCAACCATGGCCCCTCATGGTCAACCACAGTCAACCATGGTCACCCGTGGTCAACCCCATGGTCATCCCCGGTCAACCACAGTCACCCATGGTCCCCCATGGTCAACCACGGTCAATCCTGGTCAACTCCCATGGCCCCTCATGGTCAACCACGGTCAACCATGGTCAACCATAGTCAACCGTGGCCCCCCATGGTCAACCACGGTCAACCCCCGGTCAACCCCACGGCCCCCCAATCTTCCCATCCCCGATTAACGAGTCGTCAGCTCATCCGGCGGCTCTTCCGGCAACTCCTCCTCTCCGTGACTCCGCAGATGCCGATGAAGATGAGAACTGACACCGAAACGCCGCCCGCACCGCGAAAGTGGCCGCTCCCCCCCCCCGCCGCCCCCCCGCCGATGTTTAGCCAAAGCCGAACCGTCGGCGAACGTTTTACCGCAATCGGGACAAACGTGCCGGTGCCCGGCGTGAGCCCGTTGGTGCTTGTGGAAATGGAGGGTGCTGTTAAAACTCTTCCCGCAATCACCGCAGACGTGGGGTTGACCGCCGGCATGGGTACGTTGATGCATGCCGATAGAGATGAGACGTCCGGCCGAAACGTTTCCCGCAGTCCCCGCATTGGTACGGTCGTTCGCCGGTATGGATACGTTGATGCCGTTCCCAATGAGAACTCCAAGAAAAACTCTTCCCGCAATCACCGCACCGATA
>NW_010143945.1:0-11678 GCF_000699245.1 Pterocles gutturalis
CCCAGCTGGACCCAGGACAGACACTATTCTGTGTCTGCAGCTTTATTTACAAGGTGTTATAATCCTTGAAGTTAAAGCAGATATGCAAAAAGGAGCCATTTTAAAGGGTTAACTTTCTCTTCGATAGTGCCACCACTCCCATAGTGCACTGGAACTTTGTTTCTGGTAGAGAAGGCTATTAGAGTTGCTAGGAATTTTGCTCAAAACTTCAAGGCTGTACTGAGCAGAGATTTTTTTCTTGAAGTGTGGCAATAATCTGAAACTAGATAATTTTAAAAGAGAGCCCTTTGGGAGTGTCAAATAAGGAGAGGTAAGAGTTTTGCTGTTTCACAAAATAAACTACACAGACCAAAGACAGCATTTAATGTTGGGTACTTAACGATGACAAACAGTGCAAATGTGATAAGTATAGAAATGAAAGCTAAATGTGTTATTGAACAGGTTTTAGTGCCAGATGTTGAAAATTTAGCCTTTCTGGGGGAGGGATTGTCTTTAAAATATGCTAAACAACATATTCTAAATAAAAAAACTAACATGACCTCTTGTTTAGCAAAAAGGATAGCCAAAACAGTAAATACTTGTTTGAAATGTCCAAGGCTGACTGTACTCCAAAAATTTACAGTCCATAAAAGGCAACTAAATGAGCCTTGATTTGATTATTTCTTATTTCATGTTAGTTTAGTATAACTTTATATGAGATTTAAAAGAAGAAAAAGAAAGTCAAAAGATCATTTGTTCTTGAATAAAAAATATACTTTTTGCCATTTTGTACTGATTAATGGTGAATTGCAATCTTATTTTCTTCTAATGATTTACCTTATAATTATTTTTTGAGTGATGGGAATATCCAGCATTCAACATAAGCTCTTTGTGATGTCTCATTTCCTCATTCATTATTGTCTGTAAATGGGCATGGTGCTTTAACCAGTGTTATCAGGTGAAGACAGTGCAGGAAGTGAGCAGCCACTCTCACCTGGTGAAAGGCTCCCTCCCATCAGACGCTCTAGTACAAGAGACAAAAACAGAAGAGGGGGAACATGTTTCCTACTGACAACAGGTGATTACACGTGTGCTACTGATGGAGGGATCAGGAAAGGTATGGACTTCTTTCATTAGATCATAAAAGGTTACTCAGCAATGTGCTTATGAAAAGCAATCTTAGAGTAAAATAATGTGCACTTCTTAGAGGAAAGACTGTACTCACAATGTATCTTTTTTCTTTATCCCTAGTCATTATTCTCCTGCTTTCTTTTTAGAAACACTCATCTTCCTTGGCCTTCACAAAATGTGCTTGATGTTGGACCCTCATTTCTCTTGTGTCTTCATTTGTCTGTTATCTTTACTGGAAAAGCCTGCAATTCAGACCTTGCTCATTCAACCACACATCACTCAATACCATTTTTCATTCTAAAAGACAAATTAATTATTTAATAACTTTGGTCTGCACTTAGTAACTTAGTAAAAATTACAGCTGAATAAATTACAGTTAAAAGGTTGAAATGACAGAAGTAAGCAATGTTTTTGTTCTGAACACAACAAAGCATATCATATGATATGCTGCTTAGGTTTCTTTCAAATAAAAGTTTGAGTTTATAATGCCACAAAATGTTTCCTCTTTGTAATACACCACTGATGCTAAAAGGTGACTGCCCCAACCAAAATTCAACTACAGTAAGCTATGTTTGATCTTGCAGGGTGCCAAAAATACCATTCTAGTCATTCAGCCTCTACAAATCTGATTACTCACTGTTCAGTAGGATTGGGTTCCCCAGGCAGAGTTTGCAAAACCTTCTGTCATTGTATATATATCTGATGGTGTGGCTACCCCCTCAGGCCACAGCAGGTTGTAGCTGCAAACCTAACCTCAAGGCATAGCCCCAAAATCAGTAGTCCCAGTGGTAGTTTTGCCATTTCCTTAGATAAGAATTGTTTTGGTTTCTTGGCAAATTGTATAATTTCAAGAGGTTTCATGTTCCTAAGTGCTAATGTGCAGTCTTTCACCTTAGAGTTTATCCACAGTAGCCAAGTGGCACTGGATAAATGTTTTTGGCTGAGATTTGTCTTTTTTTAACTTTTTTTTATGTGTACAACAAACATAGCTGTTCCAGCCAGACGTTCACTTGACAGTAACCATAATTGGAACAGATCAGAAATAATAAAAGAAGTTACCCATCAGCTACTAAAGACATATTCATATAACAATAAAACATAGTTTTTACTGAGACCACGTGAACATTTTCATTTCAAAATCTATATTCAAGAGAAAATTTTTTCATAGTTTTTACTAGAAAAATGGGGCTTGAGTTCAGAACTGACAGTTTCTCAATGAGAAATGTGCTCTTTGACTGGCTTTGATGTTAAGCTTAGTCTAGGCTGAAATGTTTTAACCACTGGCTTTCAGGTTTATTTTATACAGAGTAGAGAAGTTTGCTCATAAGCAGAAAACAGCTTCAGGTAGCACCCAAATGGTTTTGAATACTTGAATTTAATTCACTTTTCAAGTCTAATACTTTTTAATTATATTTTTTCCCCTTCTTTTGGTACATTCTTCTTGCTTGGTTCCTTGGTTGGTTCTTAGTTGTGCACAATTACCATTTATTCTGAGCTTTTTTTGCATTAACACATTATCTCCATCCCTAAGATGACACTGGTTCAGAGCTGATCCAAACACCACTATAATACCCGGAAGGTGCCAACTGTGGATCATGCCTCTATCTCTATTCATCTTATGTATCTGGTTTTCATTTTTTAGGAATTACTGTTTTCTTTATCATCTTTACCATCTTCCTCTATCAGTTCTTTGCTTTTATCATTAGAAAAGTATCAGTAAAAATATTAAAAAAAAAAACTTTCATAATTTCTGTGTAAAAAAGCTACCTGATTATTTTGCGGATTTTCCTGTAAGCTTTATGTTTACAGGGGGGTCTTAAATATATACACTAGCATTGTGTTTCCCCTCAATTCCCCTTTCAAACATGATTCTTTCTAATCTGTGTAAATACTGATAGAAACTCAAACTGGAGGCTGTTCTTGAAATGTATCAGAAGCCTGTGAAACATCACAGTCTATCCTGCCTGTGCAATCTGGAGATAACATTGCACAACATTTTAGCAGACATGAGGTTATACATTTGCTTTAAATATAGTTTTACAGTATGCAGTTCTCAGTAAGAAAGAAATACATTAATTGTCGTTAGGGGAGAATATAAGATATGCTTTTTCCTGAAGATGCTAACAACTGTCTGTTAACTGTCTATTATCTGGAGAGCTCGAATTTGGGTTAGTAACTATTTCGATAAGAAACAAAATGTCTGGTGATGTCCGGTCTAATGTTTAGCTTTATTATAATTGACATTTTATAGTTTCTGTGGGGAAAGTTTCATTATTTCACTGTAAGCATTTTATACCTGAATGTCTTAACCTGACAAATGCTAGATGCATCCTTGTCTTCAAAGAAATAGGTAGTGCCATTGAAATCAATGAGACTTCTCATGCTTGCAGTGAAGCATGTATCTGTGTACTTGAGGAGCAAGGGCCTGTCCGGCTTCATCTTCATTGTATTTCTTTTCTGATATCTCTCTCCAGACTGATAGACTGATCCTTTTCTTCATAAGTGGGATTATTCAGGTGCTATTGAAAATACTTAGGTATGAAGATAGTGATGCAGAGAATAGCAATGCTTTTCTGTCCTTTTACAGCATAGCCACTACAAGGTGAAAACAATCTATACATAGCAAAAAGTACGTAGCTAGAGCTCACAGTGTATGTGAACACAAACGTCTGCAAGTGCAATGTTCCCTCCAAATTGTGAAGCATTATGTGGTTGCCTCGTTTAATGATTAATAATTTACTACTTGCTATCTGGATTAATACAATTTATTTAATTTGAGTCAGCTGGAGAAGGAGCACACATACGATTTTTAAAATTTGCCAATCAGGAGGCATTTACCAATATGTCAAACTCTGCTATCTTATACTTTAATAATATACACAGAGTCCTAGGGTTAATATTTCTGAAGATGGAGCTTCTTTCCCATAGTATCATTCAATCCTCTGTAGAGGTGATTTACAGATATTTTATGTAATTTTATCTTGTTTTTGTTTTGTTTATTTTTAAAGAAAAATCATCCTTTATTAGGAATTGGGTTTAGCACAGATTATATAATTGTAACAGTTTTTATAGTCTGTTGTAATGGGGTTTTGATGATGCTGAGCCAGATAGCTCGCCCAGTAACCCTGTTGGGATCTTTTATCTTGCACTCTGTGCAACCCTGTTGAAGCAAATAGAGCGACACTGAGTGCAAGATGGGATGTGGAAGAGCAGGTCAGACCTCTTTTGTGATGGTCTGTTTAATCTTCTGGGAAAAAAAATAGCTGCATTAATTTGTAAATAATTTTATTCGTTAATATCTTTTGGCAGTAATGTATCTCAGCATTGAGTTCTTTTGCAGCCAGATTCCCTCTGAGTCCCAGATAGATCCTTGGGTTACATTACATTGTATTGTTTGTCTTTGTCTATTTTTTGGCTGAATTCAACTGATGTCTGTGCATTTTCTCATACAAGGCTACGAAAAATCTCGAAGCTTAAACAACATAGCTGGCTTGACAGGCAATGCTCTGCGACTGTCTCCAGTAACATCACCCTACAGCTCACCTTGTCCTCTAAGGCGCTCTCGGTCTCCCATCCCTTCCATCCTGTAAACCAGATGGCATCAATCGGCTACATAGTATTAATCCAAATACTGTTTACCACATATGGGAAATAAATGTAGCATTAACTGTAGGCTCCACAATTGCGGTATAATTCCTGCATTATATAACTGTCAGTAGTAAGAAATGCCACTTGGGTAGCTGAAGATTTTTATCTTGGCTTCTACAGATTACCTAAGGTAGCGCTTCTCCTTTTATCTACTATATTGTCCGACTTTCCTGTGGCAATAAAAGGACAATTAGTGGATGCCATTGGCCAGTATATTCAATAAATAAGCATATTTTCAGGGAGATTTACTTAAAATAATGTGCTTCCAACTAATTATCAGTCACTCCATTGAACCTCCATTTCTTGTGACTCTAATCCATTCTGAAGATGTCTGGAATCGTGTCTTGGTTGCACACAATGTGACTTGGGTCTGCTCATTTGCATGGACCATCCTGTCTCCATCACCTGACAAGCAGTGTTGCCAATCGCGGAGACCACAGAGGGCTCTGGATGTGTGTTCTCGCATTGTATCATAAAGCACTGATAAACTGGTCTGCATGTGGGATTGTTTTTCTTTGTTTAACCTTCTCCTTTACTTTTTAACAATCTACTTGTTTATAAATGGCTTCATTTTGTGATTAACTTACTTTGGTACTGGATTGCTGTATCAGAGTTCTGAATGTCTCCGGTTGTTTGCACACAGATAACTGCAAAGAGGTTGTCATTACTGGTTACACGCAAGCAGAAGCCAGATCTCTTTCTTAATGGCTTGGGGAAGGCACAAAACATGCAAGAAAGGTAAACGCCATCCAGACTTGCAATTTTAAGCTAGCAAGTGCTGCTTGGTACTGTAGTAATTTCTCTGCTCCAGGGTTCTTACGCATTTTCAGAGGCTGAGTACCAAGTAAAATTGAGAAGATTATTGGGGGCTTTTTTGTACCGCTGTAAAAGGGTAGTAGTTCTCAAGTCAGGTTTTTGACCAGCCTTATACCTCTGACTCATGAGCTTCAAAAAATTTCTTCAGTCAATATTTTTTGAGGTGCTTTGTCCTATATGTTGTTCGTCTGTCTGTTTTGCAACCTGTCTACTGTATTCTCCATCTGTCTCCATAAAGCACAGAAATACTGTTAAATGCTTCCCTCTTTTAAGGTTAACTAAGGACATTTTTCTCCTTTTCTCTTTTTTTCATATGGACTATACTTATGTGTATAGATACAAATATATATATTTTTCAAGTGCAAGTTAGTATTGTCTAGACTAACTCATGTGAGCACTCTGAAGATTTTTCCTGTGGCTTACAGTACTGACCGGTTGCCTATTGCATCAATCTTCCTCCTAGCAACCAGCATTCATTACGGTTTCGAAACTGTATCTCTGCTAGTGGCTTTTTCATTCAATACTAACCTCTGTTTATGCAACAGGACAAATGGCAGATTTTATATTCTGGGCTGGTGAGGAAAAATTACCCTAAACAGCAGAGTTTTAGAACTATATGGGGAAGGCCATAACAACCCAGATCTTAAGAGATCCTTGAGATTGCTGAATAATCCCTGATTGTCATGTTTTATTTTTTGTTAGGAAAAAAATATAACTTATTGTTGACCATGTAACATGTTCTTCTGTAC
Organism: Pterocles gutturalis; assembly: GCF_000699245.1. NCBI lineage: Eukaryota > Metazoa > Chordata > Aves > Pterocliformes > Pteroclidae > Pterocles > Pterocles gutturalis. The sequence goes on from NW_010143945.1 coordinate 6,324, forward strand.
ATAGCCTAGCCCAACAGCATGACCTGCATGTCAGAATTCTTGTAAAATAATGTATTTATCAAAGCATACATTTCTGATATTTAGAGATGTACATTGATTTAGTTTTGGTAAAATTTTGTCATTATAGAGATAATTGCAAACAGCTTTTAGCAAAGAAATTAATATAATATCTGGTGCTGCTGTTATATTAACTACAGTGTTGTACAGAATTTATCATGGATTTTTGACTGCTGAAAAAGGGACAATGGAATTTAGCCATACCAAGGACTGTACTGGAAAGAGACTGCTGCTGCTGAATGGGCCCTGATAAACAACTCGTGTCTTGAGGAGGTCACTGAAACTTTAGAGGTGAAGTAGAGCTTGTTAAAGAAGATTAAAGACCGCTCGTAATTACTGCTGCCAGAGGAAGGGGTGACTAGTCACTGTTGATGAGTCAGCTGTAAATAAAATGTGCGTGCATGGAATATCAATTTTTATCTATGTCAAGAAAAGCTGAATTCACGTCATCATTGCTAAGGCTCCATGCAAAGACCCACACCCCTGTGTGTATTGTTCCTGGTTCCTGCAGTAAGTTGTGCTGTGGATCATATAAAGACACACACTTAATAACGATAGTGATGTAAACTACATCTGTCTGACTTCTATCATGATAACAGTATATTTTGCAAAGGTCACAAATATGAACAGAATAGGTTTGCATAAGTCCTTGCTTTCTCAGTTTGCCATGACCTATATTTATGTGAATTCTAGTGTACATGCCAAGTTTTAAGTTTACTTTTCACTTTGATAACAGAAATGTGACTGCAGACAAACATCACTGACTTTGTTCACAGCACACAGTCTTCTTTCATTGTTACCTCAAACTATAAGTATTATGAGAAATAAAATTCTGGCAGCAAGACTATTTTGTTTTTTTCTTTTTTTTTTTTAATTCAAAGTGTTGCAAGCCCAACATCAATACGTATAAAAGATGTATTAAAATTATATCCTACAAATGTATATTTTACATAAAAGAGATATTCTTTGATCAGTTACTTTCTGTGATTTTTGTGGTAAATGGATCTAGTCTATTCTATGTTTATGAGGCATTGTAGTGCTACGATGTGGTAATTATGTTCTCTCCATCCTATTCAGTGGGAAATTCTCCAGAATCTGTTTTGTCACCCTGGTGTTCCAATTGTAGGGACCTGTCCCAGTTGTGAAACTCTGTATCGTGGAACTTCTGTGAACATGTCAAGGTGCATGCACAATCCTGGTGGAAACCAGTGAAAATGTAATACCTGATTTGGAGAATAAAAGGCAAAAGACCTGGGGAGGAACTTGGAACATATCTTCTGAAGTGGCTCATGCGCTTTCTTTAGCTTTATCGGTCCCCTGCCTGCCACTGGCCATCCCAATTCTCAAACCAGTTTCCTGAGCTACATGAAGAGATAATTCAAAAACTAGCATGAGCTGGCTTCTAAAACAATTTAAAATCTTCCTTCTTGTTAATGACCCCATGCCTCATGTGGAGGTTGTAATTGGGCTAGATTTTATCAGACTCAGGGCAGTTCTATTGCATCCTGGTGTGAAGTCAACCTAAAAAGGAGGTGATAAATGTTTGCTTAAACCTCCTGATCCAGTACTGTGTTTGGGGCAACCAGTGAAATCCCCAAATACATGAGCAGAGTGTCAGAGAGGAGTGAGGGAGCCGGTATGGCTGTACACACAATCTTCCCTGGGCAGCCTGCTCTAGTGGTTGGCAACCCTGCCCACAGCAGGGGGGTTGAAACTAGATGATCTTTAAGGTCCTTTTCAACCCAGGCCATTCTATGATTCTATGATCTGAGAGGCTGTTACCGCACTATTTTGGAAATGGTGCTGGAATGGATAAATATTCCAGAAAACAGGATGAAGAGGTGTTCAAGTTTTGGAAAATGTGTTATAGTGGCGTACCACAAAAGCTCAATGTGCTGAGTTTGCCCAAAGGTTAAAAGTAGTCTGTACTATGACCTGTGAGCAGTACCCACATGAAGAAGAGGTGTAGTGGTTACCCAGGAGATGGCTCACAGCCAGCTCCAGTCACACAGGTTTGCTGTCTGCCCCCACGCAGCCAGAGAGAGATGATGGGCTTTCCTCAGTGCTACATGGGGATGGTGAAGAGCCCTAGATGGGATGCAGACAAGGTGGTGCATTGTGTTGGGCAAGGCTATAGAAAATACTGATGGCGAGATGGTGTCTGACATCTTCAACTGTCTCTGGGTGGTACGGAGTTTAAGCCTGGATGGACCTCCACTGACACGGGACCTGGAGTCCAGAATATCCTGATTGCAACTACGTATTTTTCCCCTGGAGAACCAAGCCTATGTTTAAATGCTTTCTTTTAAAACACATCTGGAGGACAAGCTGACGGTGAGTCCGTTAACTATTCACATGTCTTGGGACTACATCCCAAATCTGACTGTTCTAAGAGGAAGAGTTGTCTTATCCACCAGCCCTCAAAGACTAGCCCCCTCCTGTTCTTCTTGTGCTTCTGGGCCAAGAAGGGATGAAAGTGCATTTTCATGGGAGGCAGCCAAACAACTTTCTCAGACTCAGGAAGGCTTTGAACCTGGACTTCACTCTTCAGGGTAATGCAGTTCTTGTGTCTCAGATACTATGTAAAGGATGGGCAGCACATTTACATTCACTTCCTCTTTTGGCCATCCTCTAAAAATAAGTAGGTACAATGATCTTCTGCAAAGGGTGTTCTCACAGTGTGATGTGCTTAGGCAGAGCAGATCTATCCGAGCCCCCCAAAGGCCTTCAGCCCTGCAGAAACAAAACTGTGCCTGGAGGAAGGAGTTTTGGGTCAAGCAGGAAGATGCTATATGAGTATCCTGGAGATCAAATACTCACCAAGGGGCGGTTGTGGGCATTTTGGGGTCTGCTCTAAGACTCCAAAAATGTACTAAATCCTTGTATAAGTAAGACATGAAGGTTAGAAGTCAAAACTAGAGTTAAACAAGCAATGAGTTTAGAAGCAATGCATCCATTAAGAGAATTTACCAAAAACTGTTTGTTCGTTTGCCTTTTGAAGTTGTCAACATGTCAAAAATTAGCATCTTTGTGAAAGACAAACTAGTGCAACAGCAGGGTTGGTGCAGAGCTGTGAGATATTGTAGAGATGAGCAGATTATGGGACCTTTGGACTTTGAATGCAGTTATTGTTCTTGTGGGGCCTCATTCAGTCCTGAGAAAACATTGCTGCTCTAGAGAATGTTGAGACACTACTACGAATGTTGTAGCTGTCTATTGTAAACTGGCACCAGAACTGCTAAGAAGCATGCAGCTAATGAGAATTAGTATCATGCTGTGTATTAGGAGGTTTTTTCATGTGTGAAACAATTATTGTTCCTAAAAGTTCTTTTACAAAAGGTCTGGATTAAATTAAAACTGTTTAAAGAGAAGGAAATTAAGGAAGCCTCTGTTCAGATGGGTTACTGAAAACTAGAGGGGGGAGGGGACCAATCTGACATGAGCAAACTTGCCAGCATATTTAATATGAAGATATGAATTTAAAAAGTCATGAAAGAATTAAACTATATGAAAGAAGAGGGCATTTTATCATCAGAATAAATCATGCAGAAGTCAGATAAAGGAAATTGGAATGGAAAACTGCTACTAGAAGGAGAAAATTAATATATTAATATGCTGTATTACAAGAAGTGGCTTGAATGATTCCATAATAGAGCCTGTGAATACTAACTGAGTGAGAAGAAATGACAAAAAAAGCAAAGGTTTCTTTTAGGTTAAAGTTATCAGAAATATTAATGTTTTTATAATACATAATTTTCCCCTTGTGAATACTTTTATTTAATTTCTAAAGAGACAAGTTATTTTAAAAATGGTAGTTTTTAAAGTCGGCAGTTGGCTCATGAGCAAATACTGAGATCTTAGTGTTGGGTGTTGGGTACCTAGCTGGTGTGCCATTGCCAGAATTTCCTTCCTACTTTACTGAATATCCTTGGGACATGTTGAAATGGGAGAGGTGTCTGATTCCTGGCCTCAAATACATGGGTTTGTTGCATGCGTGCTCTGCAGGAACGCCAGGGTGTGCTCCAGCCAGGTGTGAGCAGTGCAGAACTCCCAGCTCTGTGGCACAGCCTGTGGAAGCACCCCGAGCTGTGGGCTGCATGTGGCTTCTCATTGCCTTCTGGTAAGATATGCGTGCTTCCCACACCCTCTGCAACCTCCTCCCCAAAACCCAGCCTTCTGTCACTTGCATTTTTTTCTCATGAGCATGTCGATGAACAGCTGACAGATTTCAGATTCATACTTTCACAGCTTCAGATTCACAGATGGCAACAATCTAGCATATTTAAAAAAAAAAGAAATTGGAAGTGGACACTTTTTGAAAATTTGGCAGCAAAATATTATGCATTTCATTTAACATCTCCTGTATTATTTGCAGGTGAAAGACTGGAGATCAGTTTAAAACCAGGGCCACAGCTAGGCTATACTGAAACTTTCAGGACATGTTAATTTTCTGGTTTGCACCTGGTTAGAGCATCGCTGCATTTTACTATCACATGATGCTCTCAGTTTTCTCTCCAAATGGGATCTGGGGATAAGCTGCTAGGGCAAGTCAGAGAGTACTATTTTAAGTTAAATATTTTCTCTGTAGAATGGTTGTGACTCCTGTAGGAATGTAAACATGAATTGTAATATGAAGAAAAATATATTGCTTGAGAAATACTGAGGCTGTGATAGCTGGCTGGCTGTGATCCGTCTTTGTCTTGCAGAATGGTACAGGCACCCTTTCTTTAAAACGCAGAAAGCAGAGAATTCATGCCAGCTTCCTCAGAGCAGCATTAGACCTGCAAAAGATAATGAACTACCAAAAGAAGAAAGTGGAAGTTTTTCCCCTTGACCTTAAGACAGCTTATTTGCAAAAGCAGCAATATCAGACTTGTTTAAGAAGCTTGGCCTTTGCAGTGAAACAATGCAAAACTCCATCAATCTGAAGAATAGTAAACCGTAGCCACATTATCCTATTAGACTGATGCTAAATATAGGACGTATTTTCTGTTTCTTACAGGGATTTCCTTGCTTTGTGACTAAATGCAGCATCAGGGTTTTATGAAAACCTTATTTTCTTCATGCCTGTGATTGTTCTTGGTACAATGCAGTGTTTGGCACTCTGGAAGTCTTAAAGTGATGCCATTGTTTAGTAGTACTTTTTGCATTTTGCTGGCATGAGAAATCAGGTTTTTTCTGAACTGGAACACTGGAAAGGTGGGTGGAGGGAGCAGTGAAGGACGTGGTTTTCTTGCACTCTTTTGGAATCTGCCAGATGTAACTGTGACCACATAGAGATAAAAATACACATCTTTC
>NW_010143945.1:11709-24231 GCF_000699245.1 Pterocles gutturalis
CTATGTCAGTGTATTGACATTGACTAACTTTTTCAGTTCTGAATCTCCTCTTCTTCATTTTGGTTGAAAATCATGGCAACAAAATTTATGTAGTTACTGCTGTTTATAACTTCTACTTAGCCCTTGATAACTTTGCTTTAAATCTGTGAATAATGGAGCAATTATAGAGCTTAACAGCACTAGGACTGAGCTCAGAGAAGAACTTATGCACAAACTTAATAGGTCCATCTGTAATTATTGAAGAGTTTTTTCAGTACAGGACTTTATCTGAACAAGTCCCCAGCATGAAATAGCTTCACTGAAATGAATGGCAGAACTGTCCTTGGCTTACTTGATAGAATCATAGAATGGTTTGGGTTGGAAAGGACTCTAAAGATCATCTAGATCCAACCCCCCTGCCATGGGCAGGGACACCTTCCACTAGACCAGGTTACTCAAAGCCTCATCCAGCCTGGCCTTGAACACCTCCAGGGGTGGGGCATCCACTGCTTCTCTGGGCAACCTGTTCCAGTGCCTCACCACCCTCACAGTAAAAAATTTATCTTCCTAATGTCTACTCTAGATCTACCCTCTTTCAGCTTATACCCATTACCCCTTGTCCTATCACTACACTCCACATCTTTCCTGTAGGCCCCCTTTGATATTTAATATCTAAGCGAGACTAGGTCTTGGGAAGCAACTGGTTTATGTCATGGACATTTCCAGGACATTTATCACCAACATCTTAGCATGCAACATATTTCAGCTGAAATAGTAATAGTAATAGTAATAATGTACGATTTATCACAGTGGTCACTGATTCTGGTTTGAGTGCAAGTAGCCATAAGGATAGGCAGCAGCAGCTTTTATCTGTACCCCGTTCCACTCTTCTCCATCCTCCACCAGCCGCTGAGAGCTGCAGCAGAACAGCCTGTGTGAGTGCCCCAGGGCTTCATGCTGCAGCTGGAAGGTCCACCTTCCACCAGCGTGTCCAGAGAGTGATTTTACCCATATCTTAGACACCTCTTTCGGTATGGGTCAAATGGATCTCTGCAAATGCCTGTGTCTGGACCTGTGTCCCTCCTCACACGGGGGCAGAGGCTCAGCACAGAGGCAACGTGCCCCTGCTCCAGTGCCTGCCTCTGCCAGTGCTTTGGCTGCTCTCGCAGATGCGTGGAGCCAAGGCTACTTCATGAACATTCCCCTCCACTGCCCCAGAAATAGTTTCTTCTTCACCACTTGCATTCTCAGAAGAGGAAGGGAATGTGCAATCAGAGCCTGCGAGGGAGGTAGCTCATGCTCAGATATATGTGGGACTGACATGTCCCCACGCTGTCTCGTAAGCTTTCTTCTGTTTTTTTTTTGTTGCAAGAAATACATCTTTGCCTGGAACTATGCTATCATGTGAGCTCCGGGCATACTTCAAAAACACTTCTTGGAAGAGCATTTGACTATTGGAGAAGATTTAAGCAGAGCTCATGTTACTTACATGCTTTTTTTTTTTTTCCCTTCTGCAGTTTCCTGAACCCAGTATGCAGATTATTCCCGTTGTTTCCTTTGCACATGCTTTTGCTGCTCTCCACCATCTGCAGCTTTCCTAGCTTCAACTCTGCCCATTCTGTATTCAGGACTTACTCACAGGCCTCCTTGCCTGCCTCCTCGTTACAGTGCAGCTGTAGCTTACATGAGAGCTGCTGGGAAGGGAAAAGGTAAGTGAATTTGGACCCTAATCGCAAGGCTAGAGAAGTACAGGGCTGAGTCTCCTCATGAAGCTGTCTAAAACTTGTTGGAGAAGTTGCCTTATGCAGTTGAGTCCAGTTCAACTTAGAAAGAATCTGCAGTTATCTGCAGCTCCTTTTGTATGACCACTGCAGTTGGGAACATTAAATTCTGGAAGCACAAAGTGCTGTCTAAAAGCAGCACAGCTGTCAATGAAGAGCAGTTTGCAACTGGAATATGTCCAGTGCCAGGGACAGTGCAGAGGGACATGCCAAAAAAAATGGATAGAGATGATTGCTTAGAAACCAAATTCAGAAATTAGATTTCCAGCCACATATTCACTGAACTATTGATTTACCAATCAATATAATGGTACTGACCAGAATGATTGGAGTGCTGAATGTATCATAATTCATCAAAAATCATGACAAATACTGATATGATTCTTTCTGCCCTTTTTTTAAAGCTTACTGTGATACAGGATTTCCTTCAGACACAAAGATAAATACAAGGAAAATAGGTGCATTAGCTAAAATAATATCAGGGAATAAACATCCCTCAAAGGTAACTATAGGAATTTACTTTAAGAAAAGTTTTTATATTTTAGTTATAGACAAAAACTGTTCATTAACTTTTATTCATAGTCCTAAGTACCTTTCAAATATGGCATAAATTCTAGATTTGTGCTATTGTTATTACTGGGAAGCCTGTTTCACTTATCTGTATTTTAGGCAGAAACAGGGAGGTTTTTGGTTCAGTCATTCCTGCATTGCCTGTGTCTACTTAAAAATGCTAGACAAGTTGTGTTATATTCTTCCCCAAGCTTTCACATGAAATATTTTGTAACGACTGGCAGGTCAGGCAGACATACGCTTAGCAACAGAGATGCTCCAGATTAATGGTCTGTAGTTCACAGCAGGTCCTTGGGGTGATTTGTGGGGCTGGCTTTGCCTCAGTGTGGCTGTTGCTGCCATGTCTAAACTAAAGGAAGGGCCTGGGACTACAGCTGTCTGACTCCCCACAGAGGTTTCAGCACACAGAGCTGAGAGGTGCTAGCATCTGTTTGTGGCTGGCACTGGGATTTAATTCCCTGCCTGCCTAAAATGCCTGACATCCTCTGCAGGGCATGGCTGTGGTGTTACACCTGGATTGCCAACAGCATTGCCAATGCCCCTTTGGGTCCTGGATCTGATTTCACCCCTGCAGCCAAACCCTTTCTTTGGGACCCAGCGGCAGTATGCGGGGTAAGCGTAACAGCATTCAAACCTTAATACTAAACTGTGCAATCCATGACAGAAGTTTTAGCAAGTTAGCTGGAATGTGCTGTCTGCCCAAGAAACAGTGTTATGTGACAGCCACAACGTTGCTGCAGCACGTGTCTGTGTCCTCTTGTCCTTGAGGATCCAATGAGGGTGTTGTGCTGGTTTTGGCTGGCATAGAGTTAATTTTCTTCATAGTAGCTAGTATGGGACTATGGTTTGGATTTGTAGCTTGTATGGGACTATGGTTTGGATTTGTGCTGGAAACAGTGTTGATAACACAGGGATGTTTTAGTTACTGCTGAGCAGGGCTCACACAGAGCCAAGGCCTTTTCTGCTTCTCACACCACCCCACCAGTGAGGAGGCTGGGGGTGCACAAGAAATTGGGCTGGGACACAGCTGGGACAGCTGACCCCAACTGACCAAAAGGATATTCCATGCCATATGATGTCCTGCTCAGCATATAAATCTGGGGGAAGAAGGAGGAAGGGGATGTTTGGAGTGATGATGTTTGTTTTCCCAAGTTGTTCCCAACCATTGGGCGTGATGGAGCCCAGCTTTCCTGGAGATGGCTGAACACCTGCCTGCCAATGGGAAGTGGTAAATGAATTCCTTGTTTTGCTTTGCTTGTGTGCGTGGTTTCTGCTTTACCTGTTAAACTGTCTTTATCTCAACCCATGAGTTTTCTCACTTTTACCCTTCTGATACTCTCCCCATCCCACCAGGAGTGGGGGAGTGGGGCAGCAGCTGGCTGGAGCTGATTGCCAGCCAGGGTTAAAGCACGACAGATGTTTTCTCCTGTGCAGTGGGCTTTGCTCACAGTGCTGCTGTCAGGGAAGCAGAGCTGTGCAGTGAGCACCAAAAACATCACAGCCCACTACCCCTTCCCCTTCACCTCCACAGCTTTGCAGAATAGTTACATCATCCCAAAAATGTTCGAATAATACCACATTTTGGTGTTTTACAGTATCATGTGCTCAGTATAAACTGTAAATTATACCACATGGCACAAGGCAGTGGGAAGCTGGGGAACTTCTCCAAATCTCTCTGCAGGAGTACGCCTTTGAGAGATCAGCTGTAAGTAATTTTTTTTTTTTTCAGAGATAGAAAAGGAGTTCATGTTTTTGCCCATTGGGTAGGTGGGTGGATTTGGAGGGTCATGCAGGTCCATGTGGGCCTGATAGGGGTGTACAGATGTGCACTGGATGGTCTCTGTGTCCATGCGCTGGCAGGCCTGCACCAAGGTCCGAGGGATCGGTTGGATGTGAACCATGCTGCGAGGGCTAGAGACAGTATATCTCAAATCAGTCTCAGTAGCCGAATCCTGCTGGCCTTCATCCTTTGGGGCTCTGGGTGTGGGCAGGAGGTGAATGAATTGTGCTGCACAAGAGGAAAGCAGCTGCAGAGGCTGCCAGTCAGCGGGGAGATCCAGGGCCTGGGTACTGGTATGGGGGCAGTCCAGCGGGGTGCAGCATCACTGCCCACTACATGTCCCCTTCCTGCTCAGAGCCAGACATTGGGCTCTTTGCCACAAGCTGTACCTTGCCTGCTCCCCAGTCCCCACGTTTTCACTCTTAGGGCTTGATTGTGCTTCTACAGACCAAGGGAAAGCACAGAACATCCCCCAGGATGGGGGCACAGAGGAACATTTGGTCCTCCGGTGCTCTGGGTATGAGGAGATCCTCCTCTCCCAGGCATCACTGCAGCCACCAGCTCCTCTCCTTCCTTCCCCATCTTGCCCCCCATGCATCCCCAGCAGCTGGAAAATGAGAAACCACTGTGCCTTTCTGGCCCTAATGAGGTTCTTTCTTCCTTCCCTGATCCTCTGTGTAATGTAGGGTTACCATGAAGGTGACCAGCTGAAAACAATATGGTCAGTCACAAGGCAAGATTTGTTAAATGTCTCCGTGGGCTAGGTGTGGACTCTAGACCTCTAGAGATGCAGTTGTTATTATACATTTTGCACAAGGGATTGTACTGGTTTTGGCTGGGACAGAGTTAATTTTCTTCATAGCAGCTTGTATGGGATACTCTTTGGATTTGTGAACAAAACAGTGTTGCTAACACACCCATGTTTTAGCTATTGCTGAACAGTGCTTCCACAGGGTCAAAGCCCTTTCTGTTTCTCAGACAGCCCTGACAGCAAACAGGCTGGGGGTGCACAAGAAGTTGTGAGGGGATGCAGCTGGGACAGCTGACCCCAACTGAGCAGAGGGAAGTCCCAGACCACCATATGACATCATACTCAGCAGCAAAAGTTTATGGTGTGGGGGAGCTTGCCAGAGCTGCTGTTGCTTGTCATGTAGTTCCAACCCCCCCTGCCATAAGCAGGAACACCTTCCACTAGACCAGCTTGCTCAAAGCCTCATCCAGCCTGGCCTTGAACACCTCCAGGGATGGGGCATCCACAGCTTCTCTGGGCAACCTGTTCCAGTGCCTCACCACCCTCACAGTAGAGAATTTCTTCCTTATATCTGATCTAAATCAACCCTCTTTCGGTTTAAAAGCCACTACCCATGTCCTATCCCTACATGCTGTTGTAAAAAATCCCTCTGTTTCTGTTAGGAAGCATGCTAAAATAATACAAGTGACCACCTCCCCCCTCAAAGGATTCAAACAAAAAATAAACAAATGAGAAATTCTGTCTTTTCATTGGCACTGTGGACCTCTGGTAATGGGTTTTAGGGACAATAGATTTATTGTCAAACATACAAGGAAGGATTCAGGAGCTCTACCTCCAACCAGTGTTTGACTTCATGTTTCTTCTGCTTCAGCGGGGGGCTTTGAGCGTGAGTACTCTGGTCTTACAAGCTTCTGCCCTCCCGCTGGTCCACACAAACTCACTCGGGTGAAAACATCGGGCTATTCTGTTCTTTAGCCAGGGAAAAGGAAACAGCAGGGACCAATAAATAAAAGCTGAGAGATTAGCATTTAGAACCCTGGGATTCACAGAAATCAGTGGGGTTTAAGGTCCTAAATCTTCTGGATCTTGCAAATTGAATGGATTAGCTCTGGACATGGGAACCAGAGCTCTGTTAGTCCAATCTTGACCACTGAATTGGTGCATTGTCTTAGCTTAAATGCTGTGTGATTTGGTCTCTCCTTTTTAGGAAAAAAAAAAAAAAAAGCAAACACAAAAAAAACACAGCCCAAGAAAACAAGGATAATATTACTCATTCACTTGTGAAATGTGCTTTGTGTATAACGTACTCTGTAAGGGGGAAGCTGGGACTCTGGTAAATGGTACTCTCAGCCTTGTGCTGACCCTGGGGGCAGAAGGCGATAAGATGTAGTTGGAAAAAGCCCTTCCTTGTATGCACATCAAACACAACTTCTGTGAAGAAGTCTCTTCAGTCACAGACCACTCAGGAGGGTGGCTGACAACCTCTCCGACGTTGCCACACACGGAGCTGCAGATGAGAAGGCTGCAGAGGGGCTGTGAGGGCTGAGGCGCTGCTGGGGCTCAGGGCCTCCAGAAATCACTAATTCCTCTCTTATTCTTTGCTAGCATGCAATAAAATAAAACTTTGTCCCCCCAAAAGGGGGAATTTTATCCTTCTCATCAGACAATACAGCAAGTAGTGTTTGTGATTGTGAGTGCAGTGAGCAATACATATGTAAACGGACTGCACATTTCAGAGCTTAGCACTGAATTTTTAGAGCTATCTGGGCTAGCATGTTGTGCCAGGGGTTTCCATTGCATGGTACACGGCTGCCCAGAAAACACAGGGAAGCCACAGCCCTGCCTGGGATTTGGCACTGCTGAATTAGGCTGCTTGGTGCCCCAAGCCAGTGAAGCCAGGGCAGGAGACATTCCCTCCCTCTGGGGAAAGGAGTCTGAAGTTCAGGACGTGCTCTCTCAACATGTTGGCTCTTGGGCAGCATCTCCACAGGCTCCATTGCCTCAGCATATGGACACTTCATAACTGGCCACCAGCTTTAATTCAGACAAACTCATTCTGCCTTTGGAAACCCTCCTCTGTGGACCAGGATCACAAATGAATTTACCAGCACTTACTTTTTATTTATTTATTTTTTTTTTTTTTTTCTGGAGAGAAAGGAACAAGGACAAAGAAAAGCTGTACTTGCAAAGCAGTACTGGGTAGCTTTGGAACACTGTTTAATATAATGGTTGTCCAAAAATTCTGTTAACAAAGAAATCCCAGAAAAAATAACTTAAGGAAGCAAAATTCATGTAATCTAATGGATGTCCATTAGTACATTTCATTAGTTTTCATCTCCTGAGTCTTTAATCAGAAAGATTCCTATTTACTATTTATAAACAATCAAACTACAATAATGGCAAAAATAACCCTTTTCAATAATCCTCCCAAATGACTGATCGTGTATTTTTGTCATCTTGATTGCACTGAGTTAATTTTTTTCCCATTTAAATAAGAACTAGAAAAAGAATTCTGTTTTACTTTATTTTAATATTTGACACTATCAAAATGTGTGTCTTTCCCCTGTGGAATACAGAGACTGCTATACACTGGAGAAATACAGATTTTCCCAACACTAATTTTTAACTGCTAGCATGAAAAGAAATGATAACATAATGTATTGCCAGGCAATAATGAAAGAGGCTATGGCAGCAACTGTGTTGTGTGGGTGGTGTCCAGAGTTATGGGTTCTTAACCTTTTTTCTTTCCTCCCTCATGTACCAAACACTTAGTGAAAGCCATTATAAAGTGGTATGAACACAAACTATTTTTAGCAAGCTATGATGGCAATCTGAAAGTAGTATGTTGCATAAAACGTTTTCATCGAACTTCCATTTCAACAAGTTATTTTCAGATGCCATAAGTATTAGCCCTTTCCACTGAGACTGTGTTCATCTGTCATTAATATCACAAAATATTTGCTGAATCTGCTTTAGCTTCTGAGTAAGCTATTTCCAATACGGTAGCCTTGACTCATCAGTTGGGACACATACACCGTTCTGAAGAGGAACAGCACAGTGCCCCACAGTCCTATTTTAACTGTGCAGAGGTTAACACGCTCTTGGTTGTCACACTGACTTTGCACAGGCTGAATCTGAGCAGACAATGAGTGCTGCAGAGAGATGAGCTCTTCTGCTACAAATGTATGACATGCACAAACATTTTTGGAAAAAACCGTCAGTAGTCGTTAAAATATTCAAACAACTCTAACTGGTATAAACACTATTCAAACACTCCTAATTGACGTGGATACTGAATGTCTCATATGTTCCTCTGTTCACGTCATAGCCAATCTTTTTTTTAGGGAAGACATTTCTTCCTGCCATGTAGGATTAGCAGCACAGTTTCAAAATAAGGAATTGATACGTGTTGATGAAAGCGGTATGAGCACTATGAGACCACATGGTGTTTGTTCACCGCACATTGACAGGAGGGATAAAAGACAAGGGGAACACTTGGCAGGGCAGGACAAAGAGCCCAAATCAGCCGTATATGGGGCTGCTCCGCCATCAGGACATTATAGAGTAATGTCAACAAATCTACCTATGTACACTGGGAAAAAACAAAAACCAAAACAAAACCCAAAAAACCCCAAAATAAAAAAAAAACACCCAGGCTTCCATTTATGGAAAAGCTGAGAAATATTTTATTTTCCTGTCAGCCTTGCCCAAAGCTCAGTGCAGCTTGTTCTCAGAACTTTATAAACAATATGTCATTAATATTGTATATGTTAAAAGTTCATTTACAGTTTGATGACAAGAAAACCTGGTAGCTCATGGCCAGTGTGGAGAGCTGACACTGGCCCATTGACTACAAAACTTGGGGACCAGTATAAGATATATCAGATCAAGGTCCACCCAGGCAGTGTCCTTGCCTGTGACATGGGATGCCCATGGTACACTCCCCTCTTTGGCCTCTAACTGCAGATGTGAGAAGACTTAGATTGTTTCTGTCATACTCACGGTCAGAGCAAAATTCAGTTGCAGAAGGAACAGTTAAGAAATAAAGAGGGGATGTTCAAGGACAACAACCCTTCATCAGTTTATGTCTCGCTCTGTCTCTCAGCATGGAGACCTTATACAACTATAGGTTTCTTGGCCACCAGAAGAAGGGTGTAAATGGCTTTGACAGAATCAGTCAAACTGAGGGGCTGCTGTCTATTGCTTTATACACAGCCTTTGAATTTCTGCCCACTTTTCACGTATTCCTCACCAGCAACAAGGTAAGTTTAGAAATGTGACTTTTCCAGAAAACTCACATGAAAGTTCACACTGGCTTGCAGGTTGGCCTCAAGCATATTTTTGTTCTTTTCCTCAAAATAACATCAAATCAACTAATGCAGGGTGAAGTAAAGATCTATTACTTATAAGAGAAAGCTGGAGCTGAAGATTAAGAAAAATAGAATTGCAGGGAAAATCATTAGTGAATGCTGTCATGTGCAGACATCAGAAGCCATCAGTTAATATGCAGTGTGCCAAGAGCAGGCATCTTTGAAGTACGAACGTATCTTTGTGCAGAGCAGGAAATAAAACAGCAAAGATTCAAGAGAAAAATAACATGCTGAGTCTCAAAGTTTTACTCTAACCCACTCAGCCAAAGTCTGTCCCAGAAAAGATTAATGTTCTAGAAATGTAACTATGAAAGAAAATCTAGATTACCTGTCCAGCTCTGAAAGTGAAAAACAGTAAAGCAGTAAATGAAAAGCTAATAATTCAAGACTAAAAATTCAGCTTGAAAGTTTAGCCTTTCTTACTGCTTTTGGGAATATAAACAGATGTAGAAAATGATTTTCTGGCATGGATCTGGGAAAAAAAAATATAGATACATTTTTTTTTAATGTATTTAAAGTCTATGGATAAAATATTAGGCATACATTCTGGACCAAATTCTTGTTCCTGTAAGGTTGCTCCTGCTCCAAAAATGTTCATCTTGATATAATTTTGGAATACTATCTGACATAAGAAAACAGATCTGAATGCAGCTCATTGTGAGTGTGGAGTACATGAGGTCTGTGAGTGATCCATGTTTCAGCTGTCTGCGGTTACCTGTGATTGATTATAACAATCACATCCTAGGGTATTTTTCCTTCCATTGAACTAGGCCCTCAGTGGGCTAGCATTTCTTGAATAAGAATTAATATGTGCCAGTTAAAAGTTCATTTTTGTACAGTCATGTGCATCCACAACTTTGCGTTTTGCTTCAAAGACAAGTGCAACGAATATTACTATCCTAAAACTTACTTGTTTTTATTGTGATAATTAAAATAGGGCATTGAATTCATGTCATGGGCTTCATAAAGATGAATTTCACTCAAATTAAACTGAGGTGCCACTGAGGTTCAATCACAGACATATTTGTTTAAACAAAACCAAAAATCTCTTATGGGTGTGACTCTAAGAAATGCATTGAAAAGTAAAGTGATGACTCCTGTAAATATTTGAAGGCATACATCCAGATCTAGAGAGGAGATTCTGCTAGTTTTTAAAAATATCTCTGGACAAGAAGTATATTTTTCTTTCAGCAGGTTTAACAGTCTGATTCCTACTTTGCTCCAGGCAGCAATTTTTTTCCTTTTTCTGTGCCACCAACATGGGCTGTTTCACTTGACTTGTATTTTGGCATATGTGACAAACCTTTAGACTTTCCATAATGCCACAGTTTGTCTGAGGTCAATCTATGATGTCTCTGAAATTTTTCAATCCCTGAATGACCCTCACATAGCCTTTAAAATTCATTTTTCTGTAAGCACTTAGGAATGATGAACCATTCTGTTTCTCGAAAAAAATTCCTATAACTTTCACTACTGGGAGCACTGTCTTTCATTGACACAAGGGGCTGAGAACATGCCCAGGGTAGCATTTCATGGCGATGCCAATTGCTTTGATTTCCTTCTGCCAGGCTTCATCCTTAGCTGCACTCGCCTTTTGTCTGACCCCTGGCACACTTTTCATCAGACAGTACAGACAGAGTCTTGTAGAGGTCCTTGTTTGCTGCACTAAAGTATGGGTGTCTGTGACCACTGGGTCCCTCTCGGGCTTCCCACTCCCACTGTTTGGAGGTGAGGGAGTTGGTCCTACCCTTAGGAAGTGGCAATGCTTTGGTTATTTCCTGGTAATAAAGGTCTCCTAGAGAGTGCCTCAGCATTTTTAATATGATCAGCAAATGCCTTCATTATTTGTGTTTAAGTACCTGAGAGGATGCTGGTGTCCAGCTTTACTCGGAGTGTTGTGAACATTTCCCACTTCTCCACGGAGTATATCTACAAAGCACATGTGTGTGTTAAAGGGTCTATCTGGCACTCACAAGAGCTAATAAAATCAGTTAGCATGGGTTGGTTAGCCTGTTCGGGGGACCGGCATAATGCGGTTACCATTCGTCCAGCACCTGATATAATTTTTACAGCCTCTTAATATCACTTCTTGTGCCATCATCATTGTCTTCTGCTGTCATAAAACTTCAGGACTCCTTTAGCTTCTTCAGCTTTTGCTTGGATTTTAATCCCAAATCCACCGAAAGCCTCTGCCTACTTATTGCTCTTATGCTGGTGATCTGGGTGAGATCAACCCCCAAAGACCCAGTCCTCTATTTAGAGTCTTTGGCATTCTTTTTCACCTGGGCAACACCCACTCTAGTGAAGGCACCAGACATTTCAATCTTTCAGGGCAATTTTAACCTCTACATTTTTCCACTAAGCATTTTGTCTTTGTCCACAGCACTCCTGACCCTGTGTTTTTCATTAGTTACTCACAGACAAAGCATTTGAAAGTTGTCTGCTTCATTCTTTATCTTAAAATGTTGCCATGTCCATCATTTAACTAGCTCTGACTTGAGGCAAACTGTTTCTGAGACTGAGTGTTTAAGTCCTTTACACAGTGCATGTTTCTGACAGAAACGCCTGGTCATGATTGCAGACCCCCACAGATGAATGTCAGCGCTAATATCTAAAAATCTTTGTTCTGAGAAAAGATCCCTTTCCGGCAGAGTAGTTAGGTACACTTGAATGCATGCACTTATGCAAGACCCATTGATTTTAGATGCACTTAAAACATGCCTTTAAGTGTCTTAGTGAATCACCGTTATGATCAAAATCTAGGCTGCAAAATAATGCCCTTTGAGGAGAGAAAGATCTTGTAATTCTGTGAGATATTTCTTAAAGATTGCTTCCTTCCTAATTCTTCAATAAGGTGACTCAGCTCCTTCTGATCATTCACAAAAATCTGCTGGAAATATTTAATCAGTTCAGGAAAATTCTGGCAGCTTCAAACTGAATCTCTCTTTCAAGGGCAACTGCCACTTCTGCTTCCTAATAATCAGACAGCACGAAAAAAAAAAAAAAGCTAAGCATAAATTAACCTGGAAATAGCAGCATTAAATGTTTAATGGCTCTGGAGACTGCACATCTTTGCGTTATTCATTAACATAATTATATGTACTGTTTTGTCCAACAAGGTTTTTCCTTGGGAAATCTCATACCTTTATACCTTTGTCCGTGAATTATAAAACCGACCACCCTGGGGTGTTGTTCCACACCCCTTTCTGGTCTTGCCTTTAGCTCAGTGTACGAAAGGACTTGGGAACTCACCTGACTTGCCCCCTCCACCGTTAGCACTTACATCTCCCC
>NW_010143946.1:0-2060 GCF_000699245.1 Pterocles gutturalis
CTGTGATTCTGTGATTCTGTGAAAAAGACCCCCAAAAGCTATTTTTAAATTGATGGATTGTTGGGGAAAGGGCTGGGCAGGAGAGGGAGGGGTGTCCCTTGGGGACAGCAGGCTCCATCCCCAGCACAGTCCCTCCCAGCACAGACGCTCCTTGCACGAGGAACCACGGGTGAGGAGGAGCTGGAGGTCCTCTCCAGAGCTGCTCCTGGAGACCAGACAAAGCTGACAAGTCCCCACACTGGGTTCTGCTCCACTCCATCCCCATGCTGGGGCGAGAGACCCCCAGCTCAAGCTGCCATGGCTCTAGGGACTCATCCCAGTGCCAGCCCACAGCCAGCTGGAGACACAGAAGGACCCATCCCCGCCATCGGCCCCGCGCGACACTGGGGACCTCCGCTCCCTCCAGGAGGAAACTTCCAGCTGCTTTGGGTTATAAATAAAAAATGACCCGATGAAACAGCCAATCTCCTGGGCACCGGGATCAATCACACACCTATTAAATGTACAAAGCAACCTTTAAAATAACAGCAATTCATAAACCCTGGCACCAGGAGCAGATCTGAAGCTTGGCTGGGACCCATCACCCAGTGCGCTTCCATGCAGCATCTATTTCCACTGTTATTTTGCCTTTGCTATTGTGCGCGGAGAACCATAGACTCACATCCAGCAGAAACAGCATAAAAAGGAGAACTCAGGACTGGGACTCTTAAATAAATCCTCTCCCAGCCTCAGCCACACCGTGCACGTCCGCAGAGGCCAAGCAGCTTCCCTGTGGACAAAACTGCTTCTGTGGAAAAGGAAAATACATTTGCAAGCCTGAAAGGGGCAGCAAAAGGACAAATTGCCCATTATTTGAAACATGCTTTGGGAATCTCAGCTGAAAAGTGTCTGGGAAATGCAAAATAAACCTAAAATTCTCCAGGCTTCTGTCTGGATGCTGCAGCATTGCTCCATCCCAGCCCTGGGCACTGAGGACCAGCTCGCTTTCGGCTGGCTCTGCGCCTGCAGTGCACCCGGGCAGGGAGTGTTTGGGGCAGGAGGGGTGGGTGCCCAGCGGGGAGCGGCACGTTTCCCTGCCTTTACTTCCAAAGAAGCCAGCGGCCCCTGCCCCAACACCCCAGAACATCCAACACTGGCCCCGCAGCTCACCGCTCCGTCACAGCAGGGAGCTCCGTCAGGCGAGCACCCTCCCTGCAGCGACCGCCGCGGCAGGGGCAAGGCACTACAGAACCCCCTGTTTTCAGTGCTGTGGGGACATCCCGGCCACCCAGTCCTCACGGCTGCCGGCGCGGGAGGGCCGGCCCTTGGCCGCCTGCCGGGAGACCCCCGGCCATATGTGCCATATGGAGCCAACAAAACCATCACTTGCTTTCATAAACACCCAATGGTAAGAAATGGCAATGACTGATTTCCTGGTCACCCAGAAGGGGTTTCAAAGCACTTATTTCCAGGAGGAGAGCTCCGTCTCTATTAGCAGTCCTCCATCATCCTGTCCCTCTTCATTTTGGGGCTCCTGGCAGCTGCTCCCGAGGTGGAACAGGCTGGAATCACCAGACTACTGCAACATCCGAGACAGGGATGTGATTTTCTCTTGGAGAAGGTGGCTGTTATTGTCTGACAGCCCTGGAGAAGAATCTGAGCAGACGCTCAGTGAAGATGAAAAAGAAATGCAAAACACAATCCTCCTTCAGCCTAGCGCGTGGGGTCATTCTAAAAACCTGCGGGCGAGTTGCTGGTGAGAAGGTGTTTTGCAGATGAAGCCACTGCTGGCATCCAGGGAGCAGTGGGAGGTCCAGGGGTGTCTCCCAACAGTCACCCCCAGCTGCTCTGAGCTGAACATCCCCTGGACTGCAGCAGGGAGACCACGCAGGGCTTCCTCTGACCCACCTCCACGGAATTACCCCAATGCAGCATCCCTAGCAGGGAGGCAGCCTGCTTAAGGAGGTACAAATGGCTGCCCGCAAACCTTCCCATGGCCAGTGACACCCACCAAGCCTCAGCCCACACAGGGAAAAAGCAGAGCATCCCCAAAAGCCCTCTTCCGCTCATCCTAGATCTGG
>NW_010143946.1:2091-10973 GCF_000699245.1 Pterocles gutturalis
CTCTGGGCAGCAAGGATGAGGCTACATCCAGAGCACAGCATCTATCATTTGTACTTGAATCTGGAATGATTTTCTCTGCTCTATTTGATGACTCCACTCCCCCTCTCTTACAGCTGTTGAATACTTAAGCCATATGCTGGAAAAGAGAGGTGCTGTCCCCAGCCCTGCCTGTCTTTGCTGAGCCCCATCAGACCCACTGCTCCCCCAGCCCCACTGCAGATGGAGGGCGAGGACTGCGGCTGCCTCATGTCCTCCTGACTGCTTGAAGCTGCTCAGATGAAAGGCACTACAGTGCTACAAAATGCAAATGTATTTGAAGTCAGAAGGATTTAAGAAATATTCATCTTTATCACTTTTAAAATTACCATGAGCCTTGTACCTGATACACTGAGGCAGGGAGGTGCTCTCTTAGATCGTAATCTAGGAGAGGAAGATACACATTATACCGCCACCAAGTTTTGTTAAGCATCTTGCAGCTACCCACTAGTCAAGTTTTGTTTGTGCAAAAAATAATAACCAAGCGATTATTTTCATTCCCATTTGCCCCTTGTATCAGGAGGGTCCTCAAATGAAGGACAGGCAGGTCGCTCACCCACGGGCAGCAAGAGGAGCCCAGCAAAGCACACATTGCTTTCACATGCAAGAGTTTGATTATCTGGAGAAATTTGGGTCCCCATCTTCACAGCAAGACATTTTTTTGAGTACCAGCTCACATTGTGGTTAGCACTGAGCCATGCAGCAGCTGAGATCCGGATGGGAACAGCAGACTGAATTAAACTCATCAATCACTCCAACCCCAGCTCTGCAAGTGCTGCAGGACACGGCAGCGGGATGTGTGTCATCTCCACAGCCTGCAGCTCCTTTTAACACTGAAATGTTGGTTTCTTCTCACCTGTAGGCTCTCGCCGATGCAGAACGTGGGAGCACCCCAGGCAGGGTGTGCGCCTGCTTTCCATCTGGTCCTGACGACCCAGATCCGAGAGAGCCTGGAGGACAGGGGACTTCCCTGCGCTGTTCATTGACCAGCAAAGGAAAGTGGAAGCAAAAGCTGACTTGCTGTCGTTGCTGCTTTTTGTAGATGAGAACAGCAACAACAAAGCTTATGACACTTTTTGCTTTGATCACAGGTTTTCCCTGTAATTAAGAACAAGAGCTACTAAAATAAAAAAAAAAAAAAATTGCAGTACAAATCATCTGCATGACTAACGAGAGCATGGGCACAAAGAGTCGTTAGCAGCGAGCAGGGAGAGGTGAACTGCCAGCCCTCCTTTGCCACAGGGGTCAGCACGGGGAGGATAGCCAGGTGATGTGCTCTGAATTAAAACCTGGCTCTCACTAGGCTGCATGCTAAACAAATGTATAGAAGCCTCAATCCCAGCTTGCGTGAGCTTCCTCCTTCAGCCGTAGGACCACGCATCCTTTCTCAAGGCATTTCCAGGCTGGCCACCATTCCTGCCAACCCCGCTCCTGCCCAAACACAGTGAACTCTGGTTAACAGCCGGCGTGCCCCAAGTGCCATGACAACTCCAAAACCCACACCAAAACCCCAGGGATGCTTCCTGCAGGGATGCTGCGGAGCAGCCGCATCCAGAGCAGACCTCCTGGTCCGCTGGGAAAGAGCCATCCTGAGCACAGAGCCTGCAGCGCACACCTGCCTTCCCAAAAAGCTCTCCCAAAATACAAGTGTTTAATAGAAAAATGTCAGCTTTTCACCCTGGCCAGGCTGCCCAGCCCATGCAGGCAGCCACCAACCTGAGCGTGTGGGGCAGGAGGGCACAGGGAAAACTGCCCCGTGCTCGTCATGCACGAGCTGGCCGGGCAACAGACCCTGTTTGCAGAGACGGGCACCTGAGGGTGAAATCAGGGTATGAAAACCCAGCAGGGTTGGGAGGGAGGCATCTTATAAGCCAAAAGAGGTCAGATTTAAATGAGATGTGAGGAAGAAATGTTTTCCTGTGTGGGTGGTGGGGCAGTGGTCCAGGTTGCCCAGAGAAGCTGTGGATGCCCCATCCCTGGAGGGGTTCAAGGCCAGGCTGGATGAGGCTTTGGGCAACCTGGGCTAGTGGGAGGTGTCCCTGCCCATGGCAGGGGGTGGCACTGGATGGGCTTTAGGGTCCCTTCCAACCCAAACCATTCTGGGGAAAAGCTGTCTGGCGCTGCTCAGCTGGCTCGGGGCTGGGAGGAAGAAGAGGCAGCAGGCATTTGGGCTGCATTGAGAAGAGATAATAGGAGCTTCCTCCAGCAGAGCAGCTGAAGGCCACAAAGCCCAGCATGAAAATGTCAGAATAACTGCAGGGCTGAGCAGCCGCCAAAGACACAGATACAGATGTGAGCCTTGGAGACAGGGCTGTGCAGGAGCAGGCAGCGCGGGCAGGCGGGAGCGACGGGCTGTGCCAGCCCCCTGGCACTCTGCAGGAGGCTCCGGTGCCCCGGCACAGCCACAGAATGCGAGTACCAGGAGGGATGTGGTCTGCACATCCCCGGGATGAACAGACAAACCCACCTTCGGGTCGATCCTGGCAGTCGGTCCAGCAGCCAGGTGAGACACTTCTCCTCTGTCCAAGGGAGAATACCTCTGCCTGCTGCCCACGGAAATCTCTGAACCAGCAAAGAAGGCTCAAAATACCACCTGTCCTCAGCCAAGAGCCTCCTGGGCCTCAAAATACCCCAAAAACCCAAACCCAGCCCATGTCTGGCTCAGTAGGCTGTGGGAAGCACAACAGCATCAGAGGGAAATGCATTGAGGTCAGTCCCAGGCTGGGTCCAAACAGGAGCTGGGAGCACTGGTGTGCACTGCCAACCCCGGGCTCACTGCGTCCCACGCCAACGGAGGCAGCTCCAGAAGGAAATCTTTACTTTGTGGCTTTGGAAACCAAAGCCCACAGCTTTCCAGGTCTCTGGTGAAAGTTCTGGCCCAGGAAACGCATGTGAATGTGACTGTCACTGCCTGGCCAGAGGACAGCTCACCTGCTGAGCTCTCCCACCCATGAGCTGTTTCTCTTGACTGCCACCACCTCGCCTCTTGGCTTAATCTAGGGCAATGCAGGACCTTCTAAGGCATAACACGGTTTGGTTTTTTTTTTCATCTCCAAACACATCTTCTTCCACTCCCTCATCCTCCAACAGCAGAAATTAAAATGCTGTCTTTAGAAACCAGAAAGATTCCTAAGAACCAATGGACACGACATCCCAACAAGAATGAGCCACAGAATAGGAGGAAAAGCCTGATCATTTGGTTTTATTTTGCTTCAAGATCCAAAGAATCCAAACTTAGGAAGAAAGAAACATTCAAAATTTTAAAAATTACATTCTTTAAATCTAGAATTCAAAAATCCTAGAATTGAAAAAAGAATTTAAACCTACAACCTAAACCTTTAAACTTACAATTGAAAAAATTATTGAGGACAAGCCCACCAAAAGGATAAAGATTCATGGTTCTAGGGTAAAAAAGCAAGTGCATGCACATACGTATGCATGAATACACACATATTTACACTCTCTGCACCCACATCCATGACCTACACATATATTAAACCGCAGCCTCTGCTACAGGGCACGTGGAGGGGTGGCAGCACGAGGGTGTCTCTGGAGGTCTGGGGTTTATGTTGTCATGTCAGAGGCAGAAATTCATTTGTTTCCTCCTACAGAGGCAGAATTACAGCAACTTATTTCTTCCCTGCTCCTTGGTCTGCACTCGTACCATCTGAAAGCCTTGCTGAGGATGCCTGTGAGATCTCTGCTCCCGAGGGAACCAAACCTTCCCGCTTGTCACCGTCACATTCATATTAACGAGGGGGAGAAGAAAAAGCGCTCAATTAATTTTATAGGCACATAAGTAATAAATTCCTCTCCCAAGGAAAGTATAGGAACAGAGCTCAACAAGGATTATTTTTAAAACAGAGCAGATTCCAGCTGCCCTGGCTTTGCACACTCAGTATTTGCTCCAGAAGTGCTGTGGAGCATGGACCAGCTCCCTCTGCCCTGGCCTTGGCGGATGGGAGCTGGAGGGTTTGGTGCTTCATCACAGTGGGGAAAAAACTCTTCCTCCCCATTCACCCCAGCCACCCAAAGAGAGTGTTCGTACTGTGACATTAGCACTGGCAACTTCCCCGGGGCAACCACCCGGCCGAGGGGCTGCCATGCCCTGGGCACCCTGCCTGCCCCCGCGTCCCCCCAAGGCCATGCTCCTTTCCGTCGGGCCACCACGGCACCGCGTGTTCAGCAGTGTTTCCTTTCCCTTGGCCCCCCAGCTCTTCACCGCTTGCTCCCGAGCTCCTGGCCGAAGGGGAGCAGCTGCGAGAGCTCAGCTGGGGGCTGCAGTTCCCAACTCCTGCGAGATCTCAGCCGGGGGCGAGCAAGCCACCTTGCAGGCAACTCCTGCAAGAGCTTGGCTGTGCTCAGACGGGATGCTCCGTCAGCTGCAAAACCTTCATCAGCCAGAAAACGCAAGGTCTGCAGCCAGCAGCATCAGCTCCTGCCTCTCCAGCAGCATCCTGCTCCAGCACGGGCACCGCTTCCATGGGGAGAGGCAGGAGCTCGGCTGGAGCTGAGGGCAAGGGCAGCTCTCTCCGCAGAGACCAGCAGGACCCAGCACGTATCCTGGGACCATCCTGCTCCATGCAACCTTTAGGTGCTCACGTGTTTCTGTGGTGGCCTGGCACCCTCTTGTCCCTCGAGGAGGTGGAACCATTTCTGGCGTGAAGAACCCCCTGCTCCAGCTGTCCCCTGTGCTGCTCTCCAGCTGGCTGTGACCAAGCTCCGTGGCAGCAGGACCCAGCTCAGCATCCAGCACAGCTCCAGGGAAAGCACCACAGCAAACCTGCACCGTCGCTCTCCAGATGGGAAGACCTCCCCACGACCCAGCGTGAGAACCTTCTCTCCCATGACACCAGAGGCATCTGGAAGCATTTTGAAGGTGATCCCTACAAAGCTCTGTGGTTTCACAGCTTTCTCGCTGCAGCAGATGCTGGGGAGGCTGCTACCAGCCCCAAGCAGCAACTCTAACTTGCTGCCAAGCCTCAGAGGGAACTGTTGGGGTGCAGCAAGGGCCGGGAGCTGGGGGGACCTCATGGTCAGCAAGGCAGGACCATCCTTCCCCTGCGAGGAGCAGGGCAGATGTAGAGATCATGGCCAAGTTCAACCCAGAGTCCAGATCACCAGCAAGCTGATGGTGATGAGGCAGATCTGAGGTCATGCTGGGATGTCAACCCATGGTCACGGTCAAGATAAGGCCCTGGGCAGGTCCCCAGGGCTGAGGGCAGGGTCACTCTGGGAATCCGCCCATGACTGTGGGATGGAGCCAGAGGCTCCACAGCCAGGCAGGGCAGAGCTGAGGACCGGCTCTCCCACAACGGTGCCACACAGACCCAGTCAGCACCATCCACGCAGACCACACAGCATCATCTGTGCCCCCAGCCAACACGGCAGCAGCGTGGGCTGGTTCCACAGGCATCTCAGAGACCAGTAGACACCACGAAATAACTCTGTGCCACAGCAGGGCTACTTTTCCTGCCAGATGCAGAGGCCACAGGTCTTTGCTGATGCTGCCATCCCTTCATGGCCACGCTTCTCCAGTGTGACCCTCCTACGTGGCTGAGGCCATGTGTGTGACCCAACTCGTGTGCTGGCATTAGCTCTACCCAGCCAGGGGTGCTGGGGTGAAATACCCCCTCAATGGAGCGTTTACTGACTATAAGCAGTTGCCCAGCTGGATCCCAGGGCACAGTCTACTTCCAAACCTCAAGAGCTTCACCAATGGCAGGCTATGAACTGTGCCAATTTAATGATATTTATTGCAAATGCCCCTGAACAGCCCTGAAGCAAAGGTGATGTGCATGCGTTTGACTTGATGATCCTTGAGGTCTTTTCCAACCTTAATGATTCTGTGATTCTATGATTCCATGACTGCTGTGGATCATTTCTAGTCCAAGGCAGGCGAGTTCAGGCTCAGGAGCAGAGATGAGGTTTGCAGCGCTAAACAGCAATTACAGTTCTTATCTGAAATTCAAAAAACAAACCTTGGCATTGGCTTCCATGGGCTGCTGTGCAAAAGCCTCTGCCCACCTTGCCAAGGCCTTGAAGCCCAGATGAATGATCCCTAACGCCAGCAGGGCACGGCCAGCCCTCAGCACGCTGCCAGGCTAAGCTCTTTAGAGGGGGAGATATTTGAAAAACCCATCACTTACATAGTCTAACTTCTGGGTGAATCCCACAGAAGCAGACACATCTCTTGGCTCCAGACAATGTGCCAGGGGGGTCCCAGGCATCCACTGAGGGAAACAAGGGCCAGTTGCTTTCAGGGTGCTCTGGAGGCCACAGCCACCTCCTCCTCCTCCACCAGCCTCCTGCAGCAACCTCTGTCCTGACCTCAGAGCAGGACGCTCCCTCAAGCAAATCATAGAATCATAGAACCATAGAATCATTAAATTTGGAAAAGACCTGAAGGATCTTCAAGTCCAACCATCAACCCACTAACCCATGTCCCCAAGCACCACATCTACACGGTTCTTGACCCCCTCCAGGGATGGTGACTCCACCACTGCCCTGGGCAGCCTGTTCCAAAGCCTGATCATTCTTTCAGTGAAGAAATGTTTTCTAATATCCAGTCTAAACCTCCCCTGGTTTATACTAGCATACATGTATTCCCCTCCTTGTGCTGATTACTCACCCCCAGCACCACAAGGACGCCCACCCAGGCAGGACCTCTGCTGCCCAGGCAGGACCTCTGCTGCCCAGGCAGACTCAAGGCAGCTGCCCACGAGCAAGGTGGTGCCCTCCCGCTGCCCCCCTGCCCTCTCCAGCCCCGCTCACTGCTCTCATGGACCTGCAGGAGGTTTTAAAGCAGGTCCCTTTGGGGATCACTGAAGGCAGGACAATTCCCACCAGGAAAAAGCAATGGTATCTTTTTTAATTGTTATTGGGAGTCAGTGTGGTGTTCCTCCATGTGTCAGGATACAGATAAAGCTGTTCTTCAGTCTCTCTCCCATGCACGCATCTAGTCCCAATACCAACACCAATTGCCAACCCCATCTCTTCTTGTCTGAAGCCCTTATTACCAGTTCTTGGACTGGAA
This sequence comes from Pterocles gutturalis, assembly GCF_000699245.1. Classification (NCBI taxonomy): domain Eukaryota; kingdom Metazoa; phylum Chordata; class Aves; order Pterocliformes; family Pteroclidae; genus Pterocles; species Pterocles gutturalis. The sequence continues at coordinate 9,164 of NW_010143946.1, forward strand.
CCACTTCCAGTCCCCGACCTTTGGGTTCATGGCGCTTAATGTGTTTATTATGAAATAATCCGCAGGTGGCTGCATCCTCTGGCACACATGACTGTGATCTCTGTGCCACACCATCTTGCAGTCCCTTCCTGCACAGTCAGAGGCTGGAGTGTTAATTTGGGACTTAGCTCTGCTGCTCCAGCTCTAAGATCTGCAGCTTTGGCAGCTCTCGTCACAACAAGAGCTCAGGGCTGCCAGGGTAGTTCAAGGCACTGCAGGGAGGGGAAAGCATCCTCAAAAGCTTTGCAATATCTAAACCTGGTCCTAATTTTGTAACTGAGCTTAAAAGGGTGAAAACAGCCCCCGTGTTCTCTTCTGGTGGGTGTCCTGGTGGCAAACAGCCTTTGCACAGGGCAGCACAAGATCAGGTCAAAGACTTGCTGCAGGCAGATGAGCCAAGTTTCAGTTTGGTTTGGATGATCACTCACACTCCAGCATTGCTCCACCCAAGCAAAGCACAGAGCAGCTCTAGGGTTGGAGGCACAGACGAGGAACGCCGGGCAGTTCGCATGGACTTGGCATCTGAGCATGGAGCCAGGGCTCTCCAGCACACAGAGACCAACTGGCTGCCCCAGGCCACCAGCAAAGCTGGGCTGAGCTGAGACCGCGTCTCCTCCAGAACACCAGCCCGCTGCCTCCTCCCTGCATTCACCCCAGGACTATGCTGCTTTTGGAGACACAAGTCTAGACCGCAATGCCCCAGACCCCGTCGCCGTTCCCTCCCGGGGTGTTCCCAGCCCTCACTGCTTTTCCAGGCTTGGGAGGGCAGCCGCGGGATGCTCAGAGGATGGTAGCACGTGAAGCAGATCCTGACCAACCCTGGCTTACCCTGCGAGCACCAGCAATGTGCAAAGTGGCTCAGGAGGAGAATGCAGTCGAAGCTGTGTGTGGCTGTGCCCCTGCTCAGCTCTGCTGGCACCCTGTTGCGGGGAGCAGCATAAGAAAGGAGCCTGAGGTCTCACTGTGCCCACTGTCCATTGCAGCTGCTGGGCTGGGAGCTGGTGGGAATTCCTTCTGGATACACAGGGGTTAATCCACACACAGCTGGAAGTGAAGAAGGGCCGCATCCTGTCTCCAGGCAGAGCTGAGTACAGGCGCAACTATCAACAGCGGTAGTTTGAGAGTACTGTTAGGGCTGGGGGTTCCCCCTCCTCTCCCCTCGAAGGGGAGGAGATGGAGAGCAAAAGGGGCCATTGCAGTCCCCCGGGCTCATGGCAGCTCAAAGGACTCAGATTAACAGAGCTCCATCCCAAATTAACACTCCAGCCTCTGACTGTGCAGGAAGGGGCTGCAAGATGGTGTGGCACAGAGATCACAGCCATGTGTGCCAGGGGAGGCAACCACCTGTGGATTATTTCACAATAAACACATTAAGCGCCATGAACCCAGAGATCGGGGACTGGAAGGGGTTCCAGTCCAAGAACTGGTAATAAGGGCTTCAGACAAGAAGTGATGGGGTTGGGAATTGGTGTTGGTATTGGGACTAGATGCGTGCATGGGAGAGAGACTGAAGAACAGCATTATCTGTATCCTGACACAAAGAGGAATAACACACTGAGTCTTAAAAAAAATTAAAAAAGATACCATTCAGAAAGATTTGATCCCGGCATCCCCAAGCACTACCGCAGACAAGCATTCTGCCCTAGGAGAGACAGGAGTCTTTTCCTCCAGAGCTGCTACCCGCAGGGACATCCAGGTCTTAACCTCCTCTCCCAGACTACCCCACCCACGTATCCCAAAGCAACAGAATCCCAGAATGGTTTGGGTTGGA
>NW_010143946.1:11401-38558 GCF_000699245.1 Pterocles gutturalis
TGCTGAGGACCCCAGAGCTGGGGGCAGCACTGCAGGGGGGGTCTCACCAGAGCGGAGCAGAGGGGGACAATCCCCTCCCTCAAAGATTTAGAGCACCCAGATTTCCATACTTCAGGGAGTCCCATCACCTCTCCCACATGCCCTGCTCTACTAGAGAAAAAAATACCCACCCCAATCCTGTACCAAAAAGCCAGGCTGGCCACACCGAGAACAGTCATTTTGCTCAGGTGAGTGCAAGAGCTGTGAGTGGATCAGTTGCACAGCACCTGCCCCATGATGCTGCAAACCAGCCAGCATCTCCCTCGGCAGCGGGAGGTACTGCCTGGACTCTCCTGCACCACAGGCAGCCGACAAATGCCACGTTTGAGAATTAAGCTCATCAGCAGGTACTGCCACGAGCTGCCATTGAAAACAGGCTGGAAGCAGCAGTGAAGGGCAGCCCGCAGCCTCCCCGAGAGCAGCAGGGAAGAACAACCCCGCAGGCTCGCACGCTTTTATTTTCTCAGCAAACTTTGGAGTTGGAAGGCGGTCGTCAAGGTTGGCGTGTTTAAAATAACAGCTGGGAGGAGGCTGGGGAGGCAGCCGGCAGGAGAAAGGCTGTCACTCCGGAGCGTAAATGAGAGCCTGTGTTTGGCCGCAGCAGTGGGAAGGGGACCCCGCGCGGGGGGGCATCTCTGTGCCTCCCCCCTTCCCCTTGCCAAAACCTTCTGGGTGGGCTCTGCCGGTTCCAACTGAGCCCCTGTGTTCAAGGGAAAGTTCAAGCCCACGCTGGGTGAGGGCACGGAGAGCTCCAGGATTTACTGAGATGCTGACAGGCACGCGGAGGAGTGACCCCGGGGTCTGCATCCCGGCGTGACCGAGCATCGCGGAGCGCAAGGAGTACCAGCGCAGGCGTGTGCGCTGAGAGGTGCAAGGCTGGCCCCCAATAAACACATCATTTTCTCTTGGTGGTTCATGTACAGTAATTTCTAAATATATACTCGACGGAAAGTGTGGAGTGATTTATTTTTGTTATTGTTGGTCTAAAATTATGCCGGCTGGAATGGTGCTGCTGAGTTATAGGGCCTCGCTGGGCAGACACGAAACATTATCAAAGATATGTCATAAAGCAAATATTAGCAGGACCTGCGGTGGAGGTTATGCTGGGCCACCGCTGCCAAACGCAGCCACAGCACAGCGGGAGCCACCGCCGAGGGAGACCTAATCCTGCTTTGCCCCAGGCAGATCCTCCAGCCTGCCCGGCCAGCCTCCAGCGGGGAGGAGGAGGAGGAGGACCACAGCATCATCCCGCCTTGGGAAGACGCCAAGATGCAACAGGCTCTGATGGGCAAGGGCTGTGTTAGGCTCCCAGCCACCACGCGTGAGGCAGGAGAAAAATCTCCCCTGCAGAAGGGGTCTGAGCCGCCCGGCTTTTCCCTTCAGCCCATCTCTGGTAGCAAGATGCAATCCCCTTGAGAGAACCCATACGGGAGTTATTAGCCTTTCATCAGCAAGTGTGCAGATGAATGTTATAAAAATCACAAAGCCACCATGTACTCTAGACACCCAACCCACCCAAACTCAGCAGCGCGGTTCTCTGGGATGTCTTTCCAAAATTTATTTTGTGCTGGAGGGAGGGGGAGGGAACTGACACTAGCAGGAACCTCCCTCCAACCCCCTTTCTCACAAGGACTTTTCCCTGCTGCCTTTCCCCATGGCGACCATCATTGCCACGTTGTCCTCCTCATCGCCACGCTATCCTTCTCATCGCCACGCCATCCTTCCTCATCGCCACGCCATCCTCTCCATCGCCACACCATCCTCCCCATCGCCCTGCTGTCCTCCCCATTGCCACACCGTCCTCCCCATCGCCACGCCACCCTCCCCATCACCATGCCGTCCTCCCCATCGCTGTGTCTCTGTGCTCCCCATCTTCCATGTGACTGCAAAGCACAACATCCCTTACGCCACCAGCCAAGCCAGCCAACGGTCTTCGATGGGCAAAGCAGCAGTGACTCGAGAGCCTCCTTGCCCCAGGTACCCACTTGCCCGGAGAAATGCCCATTGCACAGAGAGACTGAGAAAGAGGAGAGGAAGCTCCTGGCAGGAGGACGCATTCAAGGCAGGTCTGATGCCAAGCAGCAAAGCTGCTGCCGCTGAGCTGCGGTGCATGATCATGGGTGCCTGGCCATGGGTGCACAGCCATGGGTGCCTGGCAGGTCCCTGGGGTGGAAGATGGTCAGAGCTCCCACAGCCCCACGCCAGCACAGACTGCAGAGCAGGACCCACCGTGCCCCACGGCTCCGCCAGCCACAGCCCCACGCACAGCACGGGGTTCCTCACCAAAATGGCAGCAGCAAGGGAGGGATCAAGCCAGGAACAAACCTTGGAAAGCTTTGCCCTTCGAAATGGCAGTTCCCTCTCTGTAGGCTGCTCTTCAGGTTGTGGGGGCAGAACACAAAGTGGGAATTGAGCTCAGCCCCAATAAAGTTTTGGCATGCCACACAGTGGGCTCATTTCTAAGAAGCATCACGCCGTCCAAGCTTGAGCCCTGCAGTTCCACAGCTTCCAGCACACAAAGCGTGCCGAGCCCCCAGCGTGCATCCCCAGCACTGCACAGACCCAGCACCGGCTGCAGGGCTGGAGCCCTCCCGAGCCATGGGCACCAATCCACAGCAGAGTTCCATGGACCAGCAATTTCCTCCAGCTAACCAGCCACTGCTGCAGCGCCCAGCACAGCCGCTCCGAGGAACGCGCCGGGTAAACAGAGATGCAGCTAAAGCCCAAATTAATGATGAAAGCCACAGCCACCATGGCTCTCATCTGGCCATAGGGAAGAAATGTTTTCCTGTGCGGGTGGTGAGGCAGTGGCCCAGGTTGCCCAGAGAAGCTGTGGATGCCCCATCCCTGGAGGGGTTCAAGGCCAGGCTGGATGAGGCTTTGGGCAACCTGGGCTAGTGGGAGGTGTCCCTGCCCATGGCAGGGGGTGGCACTGGATGGGCTTTAAGGTCCCTTCCAACCCAAACCATTCTATGAAATCTCACTTAGCACCGCTACCATCTGCCACACCGCAGTCCAAGGTCACAACCATTGCACTGGTGACTCAGAGGCGTTGGCAAATCGCAGTTTTCCCTTTTCAAGCGGGGCATGTTTATAGCCCTGGCGCCCATCTCTGCTGCAGGCAGCCCCTTGCCTGCACCCCCTGCCAGGGACCCCTGAGCCTGCTGCCAGATGCTGGGTTGAGAGGACCAGGAAAGTACCAGGCTGCCTGGGCATCCTCACAGCAGGTCAAAGCATAATGCTCGCGGATTTCCAACCACTTCTTGGTACAAAAAGCTTTGAAAACCCTGCTGTACCCTCCTGGTCTGGGTTAGTACCCCAAAGATCCACAAAATAGAACCTCGGAGGAGTTCTCTTCTTCTGCAAAGGGGAGCCAGCACACGGGGGTTGCTCCTCCTGCGTTTGCAGGGCTCCACCTTCACCCAACACTGACGGTTCCAGGCACAGAAGAGACCTCACCATGGCATGCTCCAAGCGAGCTGCAGGAAATCATTATTTAAAGAAATCCCTCATTTAAATACTTATTTAAAGCCAGTTTCTTTGTCTGTGGATCAAGACTTCCTTCCAGAGGGTGCCCAGGACTCCACTGCCACCTGCTCCCTCAAAACAGCTCCAGCCCCAGTTTGGGTCCAGCACAAGGATTTGACCACAGGCAGGGGTCGACCTCAAGCTTTTTCACCTTTACCCTCTATCCCAAGCAAACTCGCCAGCCTGTCCAACTGCCACATCCTTCTGTACTCACAGACAGACTGTGCGAGAAGCTCTTGACTTCGCGTTTGCATCCCCTCTCCACTGGCCATCAGTGCCCTCACACAGACCCGCCTGCCCTCGACGAGAAACCATCCCCGGCGCCCTGCACACCAAGGCTTCACACACAGCAGAACCTCCAGCTCCTCCGGCCAGCCCTGGCAACACCCATCTGCAGCCGTGCAGGGGATGGCAAAAACACACCGCTCCAAAGCCCATCCTTAATGTCACCCGTCCTGATGCTCTGCCTGCTCTATTGCAACCGAGCTCGGGAGGCAGATGTCTGCAGATCTTGAGAGAACCACGCAAACTGCTTACTCAGTGATGCTAAGCGTTCTCATTTCCGCTCACTCGGGACAGAGGGGTGCAGAGTTCAACACCTCCGCCTCCCGCAGCCCCATCTCACCCCCTACCCATCCGAAAGCTCATGTTCTCCTATTAAACATCACAAGCCACCCTGGTGTTCCCTCTCTCAGCGTCTCCTTCAAACATGCACGCTCACTCTATGCAAGAGGCAGGAGAGCTGAACAAGCTTCATCTACAGAAGAGAAAATTAAGACAGCAAACTCTCTCCCTACAGATCATCTTTAAAGTTTTTTAAAAGTTGTCTTTCTTTATTAGTCCCAGACAGAAATCCGAAACCCTCTTTTAAAAAAAACAGAGATATATAACGATTTTCAAAGCTCTGTCACATAATTAATGTCACATTTATCTCTTCAGCTGTAGAGATAAAAAGAAACCATCTATCCATGTCCTCATTATTTTTTATTCTCCTTTTAAAACCAATGTTTAAAACCATTGGATGGGGGTACTCTAAAGAAGGGGGAAACTCTGACTTTCCCTTTACCCCACACAACAGTGGTGATGGAAGATTTCTCCCTCCCGTCTCCCCCATTACTTTTTCTCCAACGCTGTCGATCGGAGCGTAGCACTGGTTGAGTATCCCTTAGCAAACCTCTCTGTCTCCCCCATGGAACGGCTCCTCTCCCTCCCTCTTTGGCCCTACCACCGTAAGTTCAACAGGGGACGTCCAGCAGCCAGGAGTTTCTCTCTCGCCTTCTTCAGCCGAGCAAAGGGCCAACCTTTCACGGTCTCCTGCAGTGCACAGGCTGAGTCCCACAGCAATATTAGTTTTTAAAAGCCATGTACATTTTCCACCATTAGCAGAGTTTTGATTCATCTCATATTGCGTTCTGCTTCATTTAGGAGGACGCTGTCCACATTAAAATGACATTTAACACCGCGCCGCTCCCCCGGGCCGCCGGGAACACCTCTGAGCAGCAGCGCTGGCCGGGACCACCAGCGCTTTTCCCCACGGCGGCTCGTTCCCAGCCCAAGCGCCTCTCAGCTCCGAGCTCCTGGAGCAGACGAGGACGTGGCAGTCACAGCCTCATAATAATGTCCCAAGATGTGAGAAGGTCCCTTTAAGATATCTGATGAATGCAGATAATCTGGATTTGATCAGCTTATGACAGCTCCAAAGATCGCAGTTAGAGCTCTCCAGAGCTTCCAGCACGCTTTGTGTCCCATACAGCCATGGTCAGAATTTCACCGAGACCCACAGACTGCCATCTGCCCACAGCCTCTGGTCCCACCAAGGACCTCTGTCGTTAGATATTTGCCAAAATGTGGAGGCTGAATGACAGCGGGTATCAAACAGAGCGATCGGTGAATACTGTGGTAAGAGAATGGGCTGCCAGATCTTGGGAAGTGCAGGAGACCCAAGACCTCACCCAAGGAGACCCCTCCCAGGGAGACCTCGCCCAAGGAGACGTCACCCAAGGAGAGCTCACCCAACCATCGCTGCCCCTCTGCAAGCACCCGAGCAGCCTGTGCTGATCCTGGGAAGGTTTCCCATCTCCTTGGCCACAACTGAACTCCTTTCATGCTCGCAGCCACGCATCAGCTCAGCCACGCTGCCACACTAGAGACAACGGACTGCATGTTAGTATAAGACATGGGCGCACGCTCTGTTTGCTGACCTTCTTCAAAAGATACCCAGAATAGCCACCGAAAGCTGAATGGCATGTGGAAAACTCCAGGAATGGAGAGCATCAGGTCCCCAGACCACCAGGTCTGACTTGCGGCAGCATAAACCGCCTGGCCCCTCACATCGCTGGCACCAGCAGTCGGGCTCAGAAGCCGGTCCTTCCTTCCACAAGCAGCGCTGACAGAGGAAAAAACATCCTACCCCCTTCTCCCCGCTGTTTGAAGAGCGTGCAAGTTTGCATCCCCTGCGTGTGCTTAGAAACACATTAGAAAGATCAAGCTGTCCTTCCCCGCTTGCTCTCCCAGAGCCGCAAGGCAGCATTTTTCGGTCGGTGATAACCACAACCTCAGATGGCAGCTGCTGGCTGCCAGGCTCGAGACTGCTGCTTTCATCCCAGCTCACCAACCAGCAGGTCAGAGCCCTTTTAATCTCATGCTGTTGGTTTAACCGGGGTAGAGCCAGCTGCCACACGCCCACTCAGGCACAGTGGAGGTGGCAATACCTGTGGTCACTGTCCTCAGCCCAGACCTGTGCCCAGCTCGAGGAGTTCCTCCGCTGAGCCTGGGCAAATCAAACCAACTAGCCATAAATCATGGATAATTTGAATTTAGCATCTTTACTTTCACTGCATCTTTTTCCAGACAGAAAAATACATCCCCAGAGGAAAAACAAGCCTTGAGCATCCTCCTCGGCTGGGAGCAGCCTGGGGAGATGGAGTCCAGTGCCTGCCTTTTCCTGGCCAGGGCCGGGATGGTCCACGCCAGCCAAAACCCACCTCGTACCCACACTCGCCATGGGGTGAAGCTCTGAAACAGGGCCCTGGGACGCAGCTCTGGAAGGGACAGGTGTTAAAACAAGTGAGAGCACTGCTGTGTCAAGGAACCCGAGTGTCACCAGGCTCGTGGGGAAGCTCTGCAGCTCCAGCAAAGAAAAAACGAGTCCACGAGCTCTTCCAAAGAGATGCTTTTGCTCCCCAGTGCACCAGTGGTCACCCGAACCTTCCTTCCTCTCTCTTGAGAAAGGAGAAAGAAAAAGGAGCATTTTTGTTGCTGAAAACTTCACCCATAAAAAGCAAAGGAGTCAAAGCAACTCTTCACTTGTTCCCATGGGCTGTGCAGAGTCTTGAAATGAAAAGGTTGCTCTAGGTAAGATATCTTCAAAATGCCCTGAAAGCACCTCGCTGCATGGCTCACGCCCTGCCTTAACATCAGCTCTTCACTCTGCCCCAAAACAGAAACACTCAGCCAGGGAAAAGCATTTGGTGCAGCAGCTCCGGCCCGCAGAGCCACTGATAAATCATGATTACAAACTGAAATCACGGCTTGTCTGCAACATCACTTCTAACCAAGACAGTGAACGGCAGGAGGAAAGCCGCCTGGACACAGGGAAGGTCTCCGGGTGCCTCCTGCGCGTGCTGCACAGCACACGCGCTCCAGCATCTGCCACGGGGTGCGCACAGAGAGGCAAGAGTGCTCCCCAGCGTACAGACAGACAGACACACGGCTGTGAATGGGGCTGTAACCAGCTCTGCGGGGAGCTGCAAGGCACGAGAGGTCCCAGCTGGGCCCTGTAAAGGGAAGAGAGGCTGGGCTGCTGCGGCGGCCCCTCTCACTGAGCCTGGGAGGGGACGGGGCACTTTGGAGCTGTGAACGCCCAGCACCAGAGATATGATGACAAGCGGCACTAGAGAAGTGATGGGATCCATACGGGGGAGTCCCATCCATGGGGTGCTCCTCCTGCTCGCCCCCAGCCTCTCTCCACTCCTGTCCTGCTGCTCCAGGGACTCTGCTCTTGCACGTCCCTTCCTCCTGCTCCCTGTTCTCTTCCCACCTTTCCTCATCCAAATCCCCCCCCGGCTCCACCAGCGCATTCCAGCTTTCCCTGCAAAGCCGGTCCATGGCAGGCCCTGTCCTCCGCAGCCTTTGTTTGGTGGAACAGGCTGGTTGGCTCCCACACGGGGATCTTCACCCCTGTCAGGAGGAACCACCGGGACGTCCCGGCTCTCTGGGCTGGGAAGCAACTGCCCTGCACCCATGCCTGGGCTCTGCCTTTGGGCACCAGGCAAGGGCATCGTTTCCATTTTGCAGCAGCACCAACACCTGCACTGAGCAAGAGGAAGCACAGAAGCAGCTGAGCCATCTCCACAACCAGGTGTCTTCATTTTACCTTTCTGAATCAACCCTATACTGTCATCTCTTCAGCTCTACTCCTCAGAGCCAAACCAGGTTTCTTTTCGGGCACTGTGAGCTGGCTCTCTCCTCATCCACCAGCCATGGTCACAGCTGGGAGCAGAGCCACCCCAGTGTCCCCAGGCAGCCCCAGCACTGGGCTCCCCACCCAGACCTGCCAGCAGCCCCGAGTCATGGCCACGGCCGCATCCAGGAGAGATGGGGAGGCACTCTTTATCAGGGACTGTAGTGATAGGACAAGGGGGAATGGCTGTAAGCTGAAAGAGGGGAGATTGAGATGAGATATTGGGAAGAAATGTTTTCCTGTGTGGGGGGTGAGGCAGTGGCCCAGGTTGCCCAGAGAAGCTGTGGATGCCCCATCCCTGGAGGGGTTCAAGGCCAGGCTGGATGAGGCTTTGAGCAACCTGGGCTAGTGGGAGGTGTCCCTGCCCATGGCAGGGGGGTTGGAACTTGATGATCTTTAAGGTCCCTTCCAACCCAAACCATTCTGGGATTCTATGATCCCTTGAGAGCCAGGGCAGCAGGAGCAGCAAGCCCAACAAACCATCTCCTTATCCAGCAAAGCAGAACAGCAGCAGTCCTTTCTCCCTGCCATCACACGCCTGCTCTGCTCTGCCTGAGCCATCATACAACCAGAGGCAGGAGCCCACCGCTGCCGTGGATAAACCCTGCAGCAACCCCAGCGTGCCCAGGGCGAGGAGGGAGGTTCAACGCCTGACTGCGGGCGCTGGAGAAACCCTCAGCCTCCCTTCGAAGGCACAGCACACCCCTCCCCAGATGGGCCACTTAGCCCTGTATTTGTTGAACGAGGTTATTTATACGAGACGTTTTGCAGACATACCGAGAGCTCATTTGCAGAGCCGTCCCGGAGCAGCACTCCCTTTATCTGTTTATTTATAGAAAGATATTTATGTAGGATCACACACCCACGGAGACACAGCTACCCCGCTCACGCACTGCCTTGCAAACACAAGCAGCTCCATACACGGTTTCTCCGGGAGGATGATTAATTAAAGCCACGATATATTCACAGAGGGAACTACCCCCAGGCTGGTGACTCAAACTTGGATCCCCAGCACCTGGAGACTCGGAGTCTGGGCTCTGTACATGTGGTCTCAGGCAAGATACTGAGCTCACGTCCCCCCACAAGGGATGACAACATCTGGGCAGCACAGCCTAGTGCACGGAGCAGGGCACAGGGGCTCCAGACTGGTTTTTGCCACAGGTATCCCTTGAGGAAAACCCTTCTCTATTCTGCCCCAGCTTGTACAAGTGTCACAGGGCACCCGCTACCTGCACGCAGTCTCTTTGCTGGGGAAAAAACTCAAGTAACGTGCCAGACCACGGGACCTCCACCTTTCCGTGTTGTGGTTGCACCTACAGGTTCATTTCCTCCACCCGGAGCAAGGAGGAGTGGATGGCAAGAGATACAGATAGGAGGCAAAAGCATTAAAGGACGAGAAGCCGTGTGTTTAGGAAGAGACCCAGGGGGACACCCAGGCTGAGCCCCCACCTTGCGCAGGGACAGAGATTCTGTGGTCCAGCCCATGGAAAATCACATCCCTTCTGCTTTCATAAGAGGAGACGCAGGCTCCTCATCCGAACAGGAGATTTGGGAAGACTCTAGAGTAGGGTACTTTGTTCCTCGTAGGAAATAACTACAATGTGGGGAGGAGAGAACAGGGGTGCTGCAGGCAGAACGCACCCACAGGGTGTGGGTAGACCTGGGCTAGAGCCACGCCTGGTCCGTGGGCCTGGAGTCCTGAGCCTGATCCCCTGCTCAGCCCTCTCCTTCAAAAAACGACTTGGTATCGGCTTTGGAATTGGGTTTAAGTGCACACGCATATTTGGGTATTGCTTCTAACGTGTGTCCTGGGCTTCAGGAGCCCTCCCGAGCCTGGGGCTAGGATACTTTCTGCGTGTGGATGGGCAGTTAATGAAAACAGTTCTTCTGAGAAGCACATGGTTAAAAAAACCTGCTGAGCCTCTATTGCCAAGCCCTATCTGTCACTATCTGAGTGCAAAATTAGGAAAGTGTGTTAGCCTTTCTGGATTTCATCTATCAAATAATATTAGCAGTGACCCACCTGGCTTAAGCAATATGAGACTCAATTACCGTGGGCTCCTTGGCTAAAATGCACTGAGCCGTGTGTCCTGGCGGACACCAGTACCTGTCACCCCTCCCTGCGGCACGGAGGGTGCTGAGGGCTGTTCCCCAGGCAGCTTGCACACTTCTCCAAACAACTGATATTGAAGTCAGCAGGACCTGCGGTGCTCCGCTGCCTCCTGTGTTCCCAAAGGAGGATCCTTAGGTCCAAAGGAGGATATTTATGGCAATAAATATTCTGCTGCAAGTGCTTCACCTGCTTGTGTGTGCGTACTACCCCTGGCAGCAGCAGGACGCTGGCAGCCCTGCTGCAAGCCCAGAAGGGACACGAGCCCTGCAGCCGTGCTTCTGAGACCCCTGGGTCATGCAAGAGAGGACCTTTTGCCCTCAGCAAGTCCAACCTTTTGCCATGACGCTCATCCCACCCCTTTGGGGCATTCTGTGCTCCTTCTAAATTACCCTTCCAGTAACAGCAGCAATATTTGAGGATGCTGATAAGAGCAGCCAGCTTACAAGCCCAATGTCAGTGTTAGCCCAGATGATTTTTACCAACTTGTGGTGACTTGAACTAGTCAGATCAGCTGCTGCAGGAGTGCAGAAGAGAGAACAGCGCTGCTCCTCCAGCGCAGGCATCTTCCTCCCAGCACCGGGCCCTGAAACGGGCTGCCAGATGGAAGGTACTTGTTGGAGGGCTGAAGGATGTGAAAGGAGAGAACAAGAAGAAGAAAGAAGGAGCACTTGTTGCACAGATTGGTTTAGTGGGTTAACCATCCCTGTTCTACCAGTGCACGCAGGAAAAGGGTAAATGGCCATATTAAAACCAGCTGATGGGAACGCACCCAATGAGGCTCTGCCCATGCGGTGCACGTTTGTCCAGAATTACTAGAGTGAAGACAGCAAGTGAGGAAAGGTATGAACTGTCTGAAGTCACAGCAAGGGCTACCAGCAGGAAGTTGGGACTACCAGAATCTCTTCCCACCTCCACTGACTGCATCGATGAGGTGCCTGGTCCTAGAGCAGAGCCTGCGGCACCTGCAGCCCCGAGCGCTGGACGGGGACACTCACTGAGCCTCCCAGGCCAAGAGACTGCTCCTTCCCCCAGTCCCACTGCTCCTCCACAAAGCTCCTTCGCTCCCCTGCAGAGGAGGGCACGGGGCATCCTCCATCCCTGGGCTCTGCCCTCCGCCTAAGTGTCAATTCAGAGAAGTGTCCCAGTCTCCATTTTCCTCCCACTTCTATCCAATACGTTTTGGCTCAACTACTCCACAGACAGCAAAAAAAAAAAAAAAAAAAGTCCAACAAATAAAAAAAAAAACCTACATAAATTCTTCAATCACCTTCTAAAAGCAAAAGAAAGAGCACAGCACCTCCTGCTGACACAGGCAGAGCTCCCAGTGTGGCTCCGGGACCGGCCAAGTCAGACCCAGGCGCTGCCAGACGCACGTGGGGCCACCCAAAACCAACAGCTCCCTCAGCACCCATATTTGCACCAGCTTACACATCGCTAAATGAGGGATTTTGGAGGTTTTAGGTTGGGGTATATACTGAGATGTGTATTATGAGTCTTAAATTAATTTGTTTTGAATGAAGAAAACTGCTAACATGTGCAGATCGCCACCTTATCACATCCTGCAGGCAGGCGTTAGAAAGCCGTTTGTCGAGGATTTTGCATCCTGGATTAGACCGTTCATTTTAATAAATGCAGTCAGTGCTGAATTTGGAACACTTTTGCAGCCCCCTGTGAAGCAACGATTTATTGTTGCTTGTGCTGATACAGAGGTTTATATGTGCCCAACAACAGCAGCGCAGTTCTCAGCCGTTCCAATTAAAACCTCAGATAAGCAGTTCACCCGTCCAGAGCTCACAAACGAAACCAGAGCAAGTGATATACATGCCGCTCACACAGCTGAAACCAGAGCAAGTTATATACATCCCGCTCACACGGCCGAAACCAGAGCAAGTTATATACATCCCGCTCACACGGCCGAAAACGTACTGGTGCATTTTTCACGCACAGCTCTCGGTGGCCAGGTTGGACCATTTGCAGCCACCATGTGGGACTTTAAAACGAGATCCAGCAATCGCTCAGCTCAGCAAGTTTGCTCCCACAGCCCCACACCAGCGGGCATCCCGCAGGCACTGGGACAGATCACGACCTGTCCTGCTCGAGCCATGTGCCAGCGACCCTGCATGGGAGGCTCCAGCTTTGACTGGCTGGTCCCTCTCCAAAGGCTTACTCGCGTAATAGGGATGGGCTGTTCTGCCTTGGCGCTGCTCAGCAGCTCCTTCACCCCCCAGAGCAAAAGGAAAAGTCAAAAAAAAATCCCAGTTGCCATCACCGTGACCTGGAGGAGCCTCGGCCATGCCCAGAGCACAAAGACATGGGAGAACGGTGACAGAAATGCTGTCACCGGGGGGTGACCAGGCGCACCAGTGACCTTGGGGTGCACAGTGAATTCGGGGCAACACATTAAAATGGAGCGGAGCTGCTTTCTCCTGTTTCTCACACCACCGGCTGCCAGACACCAAGAGGACACAGGGAGGGGAAATGCCTCCTGGGAAGGTGATAAAGCCAGACCGGGCACCTGCCCTTCAGCAATCCCGAACAGCAGGGTCCCGGGGCCAGCGAAAGGGGCACACACCGATGCCCAGCATCATGGCAATGGGCAGCAAGGGTGCACACACTTCAAAGAGGGGATGTGGAGGCGGACACAATGGCATAGATGTAATTTATCCTGCTGGATCTTTGAAGCCAATGCCTCCCCCAGAAAGAGCAAAATCCAAAATTCCCAGGACAGGCCAACACGGGATGCTCACCCGCCTGGTTCAGCATCTCCGCATGTGGCCAAAGCACTGGCTGCTTCACACACAGCGTCCAGGCAGCCCTGAAATAGCGTTTACAGGATAATCTGTCCCTGGGGGAAGCTTTTTCTTGATCTCTGCTACTTAAATGTCAGCTCATGTCCGCAGCTTTCCCCAAAGACTGCTTCATTTTCCCTTAAACCTTCACTATTGCTGCTCACCTTCTCCTGGCCCTTCCCACCCTCTGCTCCCACCCTGAAACCCCCTTCTCCCTTCGCCTTACTTACCCTGCAGGCAATGCGGCGACAAAATTTTGTCTTGGGTTGCATCCCTCCATTTCTTGGAGATCCCAACAGCAGAAAGGTACCAGGATCTCCACCTCATGGAAGGTGACAGCAAAACACCCGCTTTCGACCTGGCACCGCTCATTTGCCACCAACTGCCAAGGCCACACGAGGATCCTGCCATTCCATCTCTCCACACCAAGGCAGGGCAGAGAACTGGGTTGTTCCATCAGCAGTTCAGAGACTGTTATTCCCTATTTTTTCCAGGGCCCCTAAGTTGGGACTGGACTGCTGTCCTACTCCAGATGAAGACACGCCACCTCCTGCTAACCAGGACTGCGCAGCCACTGACCTCTCCCAGACCAGGCACCAGCAGTTGGAAGAGGGGAGCCGAGCGAGCACCCCCAAACCCTCACTGTTCCAGCAAAGGGGTTACTCAAACCCATCATGCATCCTGAGCCCCCCCAGCATCACACCCAGCTGAGCCTGGCAGCGACCCGATGGCGCTGGAGAAGACCACAGGGAAATTAAGATAAAAAAGGGGATGAAGGGATGTGCGACCTCCATCCCTGCAGCCCTCCCCGGCCCCCGTGGCCATGTCCCTGGCAGGGGGCTGGCAGAGCTGGGGGGCTGCAAAGGGAACCCCACACCTGGTACCTGTGTGAAGCCTGGCTCTGGTGTCACAGCATCATCCAGGTGAATGAGAGGAAGACTGAGGACTAATCACAGCTGTAAAACATTTTTGTCTTAAACAGGAATCTACATGACTCCCATCAGCCAGACTTCTGCATTTCTGCAGTCATCAAGCACATCACCTCATACCTTTTAGGATGCGACAATATAGAGATGTAAAGTGTGCCACCCCCATCAGATTAAACCTGCGGGCAGCCCAGCAGCCTGGCTCTGCAGCGGCGGGGGTCTTGGATGCCAAGTGAGCTCCCCCCAAGCTCAGACCATGCCCTAACAGGGGAACCACTTGGCCCAGAAAAGAGGTTGGGAGGTCAGACAGCCCTCGGAGCTCACAGAGGGTGGCTGGAACAAGTCCTTGTTCTCCCTGTTCCTGGAAAAGTCACAGACAATTTAATCCAGATAGTCACTATGGGGAGCACTAATCATAGAATCCCAGAAGGGTTTGGGTTGGAAGAGACCTTAAAGCCCATCCAGTGCCACCCCCTGCCATGGGCAGGGACACCTCCCACCAGCCCAGGTTGCTCAAAGCCTCATCCAGCCTGGCCTTGAACCCCTCCAGGGATGGGTGTCCATCACCATGGACAAAGCTCAATACCCATCTCTTAAAGCAGGAAGCCCCAACACGTGCAGAAAACCATGGGCAGGGGACAGGAGGTCCTCTCCATGGCCAGCACCATGCACCGGGTAGCACAGAAAAGGGGCGAGGATGGGTAAAGCACGCCAAGCACGACCGAGACTGGTGATATGGGTCAGGCTTCACCCCACGCTCCACTCTGCGTGAATCAAACCATTGAGAAACTGCCAGGAGAAGCAGGAGAGGAGGGTGGCGAGCACAAGGAAACAGAGCACAGGCAGTGAAACTGCCACGGGGGCGGCTGGCACCAGGAGCCCTGGACACAAGGATGGGAATGGATTAGGACACTTGACTTGCTTATTTGCACCCCTCCATCATGCTCTCATACCCATGGTGGGGACTTTTGCTTTGCCTCTCTGGAAGCCCTCGCAAGGTGCTCCCCCCATCACTACCCTCAGCTGCAGTTTTTCCCCAGCTGCCACCAAAACCCCCCTTTCCCTGGAACACAGAGAACATCCCATCTGCAGGGACCTGGCTACTTGGCTCAGCAGCTCCTTTGCCACTTCAGAAAGTTTGTCCTTTGCTAAAAAATACGAAAACCCAACAATGACAACAGAGAGCCCCAGGAACTGGGGAGAGAGGGCAGAGAGACGTCCGTCGCGTGGCTGATGGAGAACTGACTTTAGAGCTTACCAGTGCAGCCACCACCATCCTTTAATATTAACTGGAATGGCAGAATTTTCTTTAATTGGATCAAGTATGGGTTCCCCACTTCTTTTTTTCATCTAAAAAAGGGGGTAGAGTTGGCAAGCCTCTTTTAAACTGTCCAAAAACAGACAGAAAAAAAAATGCACACAGTTGCTGTTGACCAAGCAACCGATGGTGACTCATCTTCTCACATGCAATAACACTCCCCGCATGGAGCCACCAGCTGGGTTTTGCTCTCTGAGACCAGTCTGGTGGAACTGGTGAGACAGCTTGCTGTGTTTTTCTTGGAGGGGAAGCAGTGGGATGTGTGGACATTGCTGAATAAAAATAATTGCTCCACATGAACAACGAGCCAGTCATCCAACTGCAAAACATTCTGCAAAAAGAGGAGATAACTCTTTACCCACCTCTTTGCTGTGCGGCTCCTCGAAGCCTGTGGAAATCGGCTCTGCCCCAGTCTCCCCTGCACGTCATGGCCAACACAGGATCCTTGTGCTGTACAGCTTGGCCTCAGATGACAAAATCCTTCCAAGCACCAGCAGATACCATCAACACTGCGAACTAACGGACGCCTTCAAAATCCCACTGGAAAAGGCAAGCGCTTTTCCTGCCAAGCCCACCAAGAAGGGATGAAAGGAGAGCCCTGATCTCTGGAATTTGTACCAAGCAGTATAAATGGAGGGTTGGGTGTTACCAGCCCTCATCTGAGACACATCTGCATGGACGGGCTGACCATGAAGCTGTTTGTGCCGATCACGTGCATACAGAGGTGCCAACAGTGGATTCCTCATGGCCGATGAGCTGGACCCATGCAGTGCCAAGCTCCAAGGTCCCCAGCTGGGCAGGATCCACACAACCCCTCCATCCCTGCCCTTCTGCATGGACCACCCCAACCCACCATGAGATGCTTTTCCCATTTTTCCAGGAGCCATGGTGCTGGGAGCCCTCCTCCTCTTCCTCACCAGCTGCTCATGGTGGGACCTGGAGGGGGAACACCCTGTCCATGTGCCCCCAGCAAACGCTCCGCTCCCACTGCAGGAGCTCATCGGGGCTCTGAGCCACATGGGGGGTGACACCACACAGCTATCCACTCTGGGCACTCAGATCCAAGTACCAATGCCTTTAAGAAAAAAAAAAATACAAATAAAACACATGACATTCTTCTAACCGAGCTGGTTCACTCCTGCCCACATTCCCATGCCAGCACTGCGTAATGCATCTTCCAGCTTGGCGCCCAGGTTTCCCTCAGATATGCAAGTCTTTACCCAGGAATTCATAGCAGGAGAAATGAAGAAGAGAAAGGGGAGGGGTGGAAAAAAACACTTTTCCTATTTTATCTAGTACCAAAACCTTTTGCAGGTTCACTTCCCTTTGGCTCACTCGCTCTTCTGGGTCTACCAGCATATTTGAGGTAATGAAATGCACATTTGCTGGTCAGCTCTAATATATCCAGAGGGACTGGTTTTTGCGTGTGTTTGTTTTAAACTTAAGGGTGTTGTAAAGTTGTTCCAAGAGCCCAGGGATGGGACGATAAGACATGGCAGGCAGCGCCTGTTTAGTGGGCTGTTGTGGTATTAATATTTATCCCATAATTGAAGGAAGACGTGACAACACGAGCAAAGCAAACCGCCACCACGCTTCCTTACAAGGCATATGCTGAACCCTCTGCAGAGACCACCAGATACAAGGCATTTCACACAATCCTTGTTTACTGCAAAGAGAGGAAATCCTCTTACAGGCCAAGTCCATTTAAAAAAAAAAAAAAAAAAAAGAGGGCTTAAAGTCAGAATCAGGCCTGCCAGCCCCAGTGCTCCCACTGGCTTTGCAGCCAGCTCCTCCAGCTCCTGCATCTTCCCTGTCCAGTGCTGGAGTCTCAGTTGCGCGCTGGACCGTCCCGTGGTGCAGAGCATCCTAACCAGCCCCGCCTGCCCCACAGGATGTGGCACCATCGCAGCGCCCTGCACCGTCAAACCGCGCTCGTACGAGTGCCGCTTCCACCTCCCGGCAGTCTTCACACCACCGATGGAGAGCAGGCTCACAAAGCTACAGGGAACAGTTTCTCATGTGAATTGATTTTGTGGTAGAGAGGAAAACAAAAGAGACCTTCTTCACCTTGAAAAGCAAAACCAGCCATCCTTCCTGCAGCAGGTCCTGGGAATTTTGCAGAGGTACAGAGCAGCAAGCAAACAGCGGCATGGCACGAGCAGAGCCCAGGCGAGAGCCGGTGGGAAGCCAACGTTAAACAGTGCCAGGCTGTGAGCTGAGCCCGGGCAGGCAGCGGGTGCAAGAGGGACAGACCCATCCATGCAAAGCCCCTCTTGCTGAAATGACAATGTGATGTAAAATTACTGCCCCGATTTGGGGACATCAGGGCATGAAGCTCCAGCATTCCCTTACTTACAGCTGCTTGAAAAGTCCAGGAGAGGAGGAAAAAGGTTTCCTGAGACACTAAGCATGTACGTAAAGAAAAGTTACCTGAAATGGTGTAGAGAGACCTGGAGAGCACCACCCATGTTAGAGACTGGGGACACCACTGGAAATGAAGCCCCTCTCCACAACTTACCCACTCTGCATTTGGGTTCCTACTTGGATGCCGAGCTAAACTATGGGGGACACAGGGCAACCCCCACGCTGGCCACCCCCTTTCCAGCTCTCTGCTGTTCCATGCAGCCCGACAGCACGAGAGAGGGAAAGGAGCACAACTCCCCGTAAAATCCTCCAGCTGTGGGCAACAATCAATGCAATTAACTACGCTTAATGCTCACTGGGATGCAAAACACAGATGAGGAAGGCAAGAGCTACTGTGGCCAGGCTGCTGCAGAGCCCCGAGGTCCCACCTGGACTTTGCTGCGCTGGTGGACAGCAAGGAGGGAGCTGGGAGAACCTCAGGGCACGGCCCCATACCAAAGCTGCCTCATGAGAGTGGAGCAGAGGGGGACAATCCCCTCCCACGCCCTGCTGCTCACACTGCTGGTGATGCCCCCAGGACACGGGTGGTTTCTGGGCTGCCAGTGCACACTGCCAGCTCACGTTCAGCTTCTCATCACCCAACACTCCCAAGTCCTTCTCCTTGGGGCTGCTCTCAATCCATTCCCCTCCTAGCCTGTATTTGTGCTGGGGTTGCCTCGACCCACATGCAGGACCTTGCACTTGGCCCCACCTCTCCAGCCTGACCAGGTCGCTCTGGATGGCAAATAACACAATCCATCTCGCAGGTCTTCCTACCTTCCTCGAATGCAAACAAAAAAGGTCACATTGCTGTATCCTCACTCATCTCCTCCCAACTGGAGACAGTTTTACTCACCCCTTGGGAAGGGGGACACAAGGCAGGTACTGTAACCTTGGAAGAGCAAGCAGAGATGCCCTCTCGTACAAAAAAAACCTCAGGGTGGCTGTACAGGCAGCCCAAGCCGAGCACCTTTGGCAAAGGCAGACAAGTACCGTACACCCGGCGGTGACCTGGTCATGTACACATCATGGACATACCAGAATAATCTGTCCCTATGAATGAAAACACACAGTGAGAGCCAATTGTGAAGGTGAAAAGAACAGAGCCAGCGGGAAGAGAGCACGTGCTTTGGGTCAGTCATGAGAAACAGCAAAGGAATATATTTTTTAAAAACACACAAAGAACCACCCCCATATAAAGCAACCGACTGTGTAACCCAGCCACCCCGGATGCTGCTGGGCGGATGGAGGGCTAAGGGAGGGCAAAACTAGCAACAGCTGGAGAGGAAGAAACTGCCTCTGCTATTTGCATGGTTGCCCCTGGCCACAGTTAATGGGGGCACAGGAGCCAGGTTATTTCCTTGGCTTTTTAACCAGCTTTGCAATGGGCTGAGGGTGCAGCCAGGACGGGGCAGCACCACCCGCCCCAGTGCATCCTGCATCACCCGGCTGCCACCAGCCAAGGCAGCACGATGAGCAGATCTGGCCCCACAGCAACAGGGAGACAGAGCAGCCCCACGCGAGCTGGACAGACCGTGTGATATATGACCTCTCTCTGCTTCCTGCAGAAAGCCCAGGCAGCTCCAGCCTTCCCCTCAGAAGCTTCCCGGGCTTTCTGGCCATAACTGGACACATCATATGGATATTACACAAAAACAACAACAAAAAAAAAGGACTACCTTGCGTTTTTAAGCCTTTGGAAAAGGCAACCTACAAAGAAAAACACACTTTAGAGTTAGTGAAGTAGAGATGCTGTTTACGAACATGAGGTCTTGGTATTTTCTGTGGTCATTTAAGTGTAAAGCAGCTTCTTCTACCCACAACCCACCTAAAACCCCAAAGCAGCCTGCTTTCACCTCAAGATTTCTGAGACCGTTTACTAGACAAATTCTATACAATGTCTTAATATCTAGGTGGTACTTTTCTAAAAGTAATAGGAGACTTGGGATTTCTCCCACAGACATGCACATCAGCCATCTCACATTTGCTAAGGTCAGTGGTTTCCCAGCTTTCACTCTCACATCTCTCACAAACTGTGCAATGCGGGTCCAGGTCCCAACACGGAGAATCCAAGCGTGTTCATTACAGCCACGCGCCCTGGACACAGGAGATGCTCACTTCAGTGTCCTCTCCATAATGATGCTCACCTTCCTTCCAACAACCTCCACATTTTCCACCCCCTTCCTTTTTTCCCAGGACAGGCAGGACTTTATTGATGGAGTTATTCAGTGCTGGCAGGAAGACGTGTGCACATCTGGACAATCAGAAACCCTGAAGTCAATGGTTTGGGCAGGGAAATTCAGTGTATCCCCATGTTAAGTTCACAAACATCAGAAGACGCCCCAGCCTTGTCCTGCCCAAGGTGCTCTGCGGTGGGTTCCTGCAGCTGATCTCCCTCAGCTTCTTCTCTCTCTTGTTTGGACGAAGATCAGGAGGTGACTGACCACCAGTCTTCTCCCTGTGCACAGGGCTCATTTATGGGGAACCTCTTGGAAGAGGCATCAGCTGGCAAATAAATGGCTTAAATTGAAATATTTGAAGCCAACAGCACCAGTCCAACTGTTCCCACACCACACAGGACTTGTCCATGGCAGACAACATCCTTACCCAATAAACCCTTTGAAGGTTCACTGATCACAGCTAGACATGTCATGAATTTCCCTGAATAGTTTATTATCCCTATAAATCTCTAGAAAACTATTTTATCTCTTACGGATTGGCAATAAAGCAAACTTTGCTCTGGTTACGGCTTACCAAGCCAGCCTCCAATGACACCGCATGTGCTTCTTAAAAAAGGGAACAAAGAGCCTCACCGCTGCCCAGCCCGCACCAACGCCTCAGCCCTCCCAACCCCGCGGCTTTCCAACACGTACATGACACCCCAGGCACAGCAAAAAAACACGCCTGCTCCATGTGTTTCCCCTGCCAGAAACAGACCTACTATCAAATAACGCTTCTTCCACTTTCTTATCTTCCAAACGTGCTATTTAAAGGGAAAAAAAATCACTTGGAGGCTTACTCAGCCCTCTTGTGCCAAAATGCATGCTATGCATTTAATTCAAAGAGTATTTTTGCTTCTGGGAGCCTAGCAGCTACTTTGTCAACAGTTTTTTTTATTGGGAAATGTTGATGGTTTATGGCTTCATTTACATCAGGTGGATGAATGCACAACCATCATCTGTTTGGCTTTTCAATTCCAAGCCACAGAAATAAACCCACTTTCCTGCTTGTCCTACCTCCTACATGACTTCCAGCTTTTCCACACAGCCCAGTCTATTTTGCCTTTATAATCAGATCAGGCAAATGGCAAATGGGGGGCGGGGGGGATGTGTTCCTATAGAAAATGAATCACGGGAGCCACCGATCTGTTTCTCAAGACGTAGCATGACTTACGATGCGCTGCCTCCCACCTTGGCCCACACAAGGCAAGCACAAGCAGAGCTGGTCCCAGAAAGGCAAAGCTGAGCCTGGCAGCACAGTCTAGCACCAGCATCCATCCCACCCAAGGGCCTGCTGCCACAGTTTGCTAGACCAAGGCTTGGACAACCAGAGCATTTTTCGAGACGTGCCAAATATCAGAAGACATTTAAGACTTAGCAGCAGACGGCTGGGTTGAAGCCTTGGATCGGTGCAGCCAAATATTGCATTTAATATAAAAAACCATCCGATGCATGGCTGGCTGGTGCTGCGGCACCTTCAGCTTTCAGCCAGAACGCAGCAGCCACCTTGAAATGCGCAACGACTCGTGTGATGAGAGCGGGTTTGGAACAACATGATTAAGAAAGTCTCTGAGGAATAGGCACTTCTCTCCTGCTCCAGTGAGGATGACTCTCATGCAACATTTTTAATTGCAATCGTCTCCCCTGCCTTCGGTGCCTCCCTAGCGCTGCAGAAGCAGCTTTGATGCTCCACATGCCACCAAGCAGCTCCTCCAGCAAGACCACGATCCACCGGATCTCCTTCCACCAAGCCCTAGCTCCCAAGGACACAGCTGCACTGCACGTCTGTCCCCTGCCCATGCCATACCAGTGCCCCTTATGTGACATTTACAGAAAAGCTGCTCTTGCCCAGAAACCCAGCCTCTGGGCTCGACCACCAACCTTCTCCAAGATGCGCCCAAGAGCTCTGTGCCCCCACCGTGCAGCACAGGAGGGTTATGTGACATCCTGAAGAGCTCCCAGGGCACTCCGATCCCTGAAGAGCAGGACCAGCAGAAATCCCACCACCAGCCATCAAGCCTTGCTCTCACGATGGAGTTACATGGAGGTTCAACACTCCTCAGCGGAGCTTGTGAAAAACATCCAACAAGGTCACAGCAACGAACCAACCTTCTGCAGATCCAACCGCAGCATGCCTGCCCTCCACCAAGGCGTGAGGATTTGTTTGTAGCAGGTAAAACAGCTCCTCCTCCTCTCTGCAAAGACACCCCTCCATCCTTCCTGAGGGCACCCAACTGCTGCTCTTGTCACAGCCCTTGTCACAGCCTGGTCCCCAATGAGCCCACGCCTGTATTCTGGACCAGAGGACAGCCATCAGCTCAAGGGAACGCCTGGTTTAAATACTTACAGCTTTGCTCATTACCTCTTATGTTAAGCGTGAGCCCATCTCAGCCTTGCTCCTCTGCTTCCCAAGGCCATTCCCATCCCTCCTGAGCCAGACAGGTCCCAGAGGGAGCAGCACAACCTTCAGCCATGGTCCATGCTGAGTTACACCTACCCTCTGCCACCACTCCCCGCTGATGCCATTCTTGCCATGCCAGGAAGGAGAGTTGAGCAACCACTCCCGTCACCATCCTCAGGAAGCGACCAGGAGCCAGCACAGCACCCAAGAGAGAAGTTGCAGGCATCTCTGGGGGGTCTGATAGGCAAACATCTCCTACTGGTCTCTCAGACTCAAGGAAGGTGAGGAGCAAAAGTTGCATCCACTTCAGGAAGCTTTATGATGAGTTGCGGGATTGTTTACCAAAAGCATCGCACACAAAGACAACAATAGCATGGATGTAGGTGTTCAAGGCCAGGCTGGATGAGGCTTTGAGCAACCTGGGCTAGTGGGAGGTGTCCCTGCCTGTGGCAGGGGGGTGGAACTCGATGATCTTTAAGGTCCCTTCCAACCCAAACCATTCCATGGTTCTATAATACTGTGTAGGGTACAACTCCTGGGAACCCAAGCTGGAAGGGCCACTTGGTTGTGGAAGCCAGGCCTTCAGTTCCCTGACCAGCCATGCTCCCACCTGCAGCACAGGCCACCACTTCTTACAACTGATAAACTTCAGACACGCAATAAAAAGTCAAAGCCACAGCAGTACCATGCTGTACAGGGCAGCGGCTGATGCCCCTCTGTTGTAGTTTTGACTCTGGCTGGGAGCCAACTCCACACAGCCGTTCACTCACCCTCCCCTCTCCTGGGGATGGGGCGAGAATTAAAGGGGTGAAGGGAAAAGAGACTCCTGGGGTGAGATAAGAACAATTTAATAACTAAACTACAACAATATTGGGAATAATAATAATGATTACAATAATAGTAATATATACAAATATACAAATGAGTGACACACAGTGGCACTGCTCACCACCCGATGGCCAAGGCTCAGCCTGTTCCAGGCTAATGCTCCCGGAGCAGGAAGAGTCCTGAAACCACAATCCCAGAATGGAGATAAGAGCCCAAGCTTCCCAGACTGAGAGCTGACCGAGGGAGGGAGACGACCCTGGGAGAGGGACCTCCCAGGAAGAGCCAACCTGGAAAAAAAGAGAGAACTTCCAGAGAGACCCTCATCACTGGCCATGCTGAGCATGGGATGGAACAGACCATTGGCCAGTTTGGGTCTCAATCCTAAACTCAAGATCAAATCCTGGGCTGGTCACTGGGGCTGTGCTCCCTCCCAGCTCCTCCTGCCCCTGCAGACATGGACAAAGCAGAGAAGCTGGAAAGTCCTCGACTGTCCTGGCAGCAGCTCTGCCCATCAGTGTGTGATCAGCTTCTCCTCAGCACAAACCCAAACCAGCCTCACACCAGCTGCTGGGAAGAAAGTGAACTACATCCCAGCTGAAACCAGGACACTGTCGTGTCCCAGCCCCTGCTGCTGCAGGGCACAGGTTGACCTCCAGCCTGGACGGTGCCAACCATCACCCCAGCAGGAACTGGGCCGCTTCCCCGGCTTGGCTGCCCACCGGCGGATCCAGCCCCAGCTCTCTGCACCAGGCAGAGGTGAAGCGCCCGCCCGGATGGCAATTTCCATGGCAACGCAGGGATGCCATCAGCAGAGGATTAAGCTCCAGCAGGAGGGGAAGAGGGACCAGGGGGAGGGAGGTTGGTCACCAAGCACTGCGACAGGGACGCTGCAGAGGAACGGAGGCCCACGGCATCGATTTTCACGCCCATCTTCCCCTTTCATTTCTTCTCTAGCATGAAAGTCCCAATTTAAATGGCAGACTTTGACACCATTAAAAACTATGAGAGCATTTAACACACTGCCCCTTCCTCCCACGTCACCGCACCCATGTCTGCCACCGAAATAAAGAGGACTGCGAGATCCAGACATCTCCCCACAGTCCCAGCATGAAAGTGCAGCAAATCTGCGTCACGCAGAGAACCTTTGAAAGAGGCTGAATGCTAAGTGCAGGGGAAAATTATTACTTTATTTGTAAAGACCATGTCTCTTGTCATTCTAATTCATTCCAAATCCTCCAGGCACTGGACAGCTGCGGGTTTAATCATGAATATACAAATCAGCAACAAATGAACAACAAAAAGAGCCTCCCAGTGCAAGACAAGGAGACCCAGAATTCAGGCTGGTTTGGCTGCCACCCTCTCTCCTTCACACTGAAAGGCAGGAGGGGATGGGTAACGCCAGGACCTGCCACCTCCTCCTGCCACCACGCACCCAGGCAGCCCGCCAGTGCCTCTCCCATTTACTCCCAGACATGAGAACGCCAGCCCACACCTCTCCCTCCACCGGCAAAGCCTCCCCACCACCAAGCGGGAAACAGCTGCTGCATGGAGAACAGCAAAGGGGAGAGGAGAGGGAGGGTGGGCAAAGGGAAGGGCCAGTGGAAACGAGGGGCTGGGGTATGGGGAGTAGCTGGAGCAGCACAGACAGCTCGAGCAAGTAGCCAGGAAGGAAAAACACGGGTTTGAATCCATGCAAAACAAATGCACCAAGCACTTCTGAGCCTCGGCCAGGGCAGAGCAGGGGTTACACTGGCAGCCCGAGGTTCAGAGGTGTCCCCCCACGAACACCTCGCACACCAAAGCCAAGCAGGCACTGATGCCATGACACTTAACATCGAACACCAAACCTGCCATGCGGTCCTGCAGAGGCGGCTGCTCCCACGGAGGCTGAGGGACCCTGCCCACCACCTGCATTCCGCTGCGTTTTGGGGATTTTCTGCCCTGTCATGAGCACACACACGGCGATGCCACGAAGCTGGGGTGCAAGAGAAGACGGGGCAGGCAGCAATGGGCACCCACCAGCACAAAGCGCTGCATGTTCCTTGGGAGAGGGAGCTAGGAGAGGAAGCAGGAGCTACCCAGAGCCTGACAGAGGGTTGCTTTGCAGAACAGATTATTTCATTTGTCCTGCGAAAAGGGTGGGAACTGAGTATCAACCCAGTTGCAAACAACCTCCCTCCTGCTGCTGGGACCTGCTGCGCTGCTCCTCGCCTCCCAGGCCTGCTTGCCTAACCTCAGCAGACAACACACGAGGAACTTGCTTTCCGAGGGCCCGAGACCCTGCAGAGCATCGTGACAGGCAGCTGAGCACCCAGCAGTAGCCAAGGACCAATCCCTCCATTTTCACCCCAATGCTATCTCTGCAATTTACTTTAACCACTCGGCAGATTTACTCGATGTGAGTTGATCTGTGTTATCATTTGTCTAGAAGTGATGGCGGATGGAGGTGATGTGCTTCTAAAATGCAAGCTCTAGAAAAAAAAAAAAAAACATCAAACCAGATGGGGAAAAAGTGACTTTTGACCTCTTAGATTCACCCCTGGGGTGGGGGCAGCCTCTGTTCTGGGGTACACATAGGCTGCGGGTGGGCCATCGGGATAGCCTGCAGCAGATGGACAGTGCCCAGCAGTCTGGGAGACCAATGTCTGTGCAAACCATGGCTCCAGCAGTCAGTCCCAGCAACTCCTTCTGCATCGTAAGAAACTGCTCCACATCAAGCTTCAAAGTCAAAATGCACTCCCGCGCAAGGACAGTCTGAGAGAGTTGGGGGTGTGCAGCCTGGGGAAGAGAAGGCTCAGGGGAGACCTTCCAGCACCTCCCAGTGCTGAAAGGGGGCTACAGGAGAGATGGGGGGGCTCTGGATCAGGGGGAGCAAGGGCAGGACGAGAGGTAACAGGTTTAAGCTGCAAAAGGGGAGATTGAGATGAGATGTGAGGAAGAAATGTTTTCCTGTGCGGGGGGTGAGGCGCTGGCCCAGGTTGCCCAGAGAAGCTGTGGATGCCCCATCCCTGGAGGGGTTCAAGGCCGGGCTGGATGAGGCTTTGGGCAACCTGGGCTGGTGGGAGGTGTCCACTGACACCTTGTCACCTCACTTCCATCTCCACCCCAAGACCATCAGACAAGGCTCTCTCCAAACATTAGGTCAGGCTCCCAGGTAAGTCCTGGGACAATCAAACAACACTAAATGCAGAACACTGACAATAAAAATCACTGTATGTAAAAAAAAAAAAAAAAAAAAAAAAAAAGTCCAGTTTCTGATTCTGCAAGGAGGTGCAAGGGGTGGACAGGCGTATGTTGTCCCCTCCACCACCACCAGACCTGAAGCCTCCAGGATTTTCATCCCTCTGGCCCTCTTGGTAGAAGCACCTTATGGAAATGCCAGGACCCCCCTCAGCTGCGTACCCCTCCCCAGACAGGCAATAGCATCCTGCTGTGAGACAGGGACTAAAAGTGTGAGGACCTTGTATGACAAATTCAGTGTCAAAATAAACGGCACCAGAGATACTCCACCAGCCAATCTCATTTGTACTTAAAGTTCTGGGGTTTAATCTAAGCAAAGCATCTGCACCGCACAGTGAGGGGTCGGGAGCCCAAGCCCAGCCGGGACAGTCAGGGCAGTGCCAGCATGGGATGGAGATCCCAGGACACCCTCATCCCCACAGCCACCAGCAAAACCCGTCCAGTGGTTCAATGGGTAAATACAAAGCCCAGTGACCAGCAAAACAAAAACATTGATGCTTGGCATGGACTAACCCAACTTGAAGCCCGCAGGCAAACCTGAGCCCTTCAGACCCGCAGCCTTTACGCCATGTGGCTGTCCGAGCTCTGATGAGATCCCTGCTCCCGCCCCAGCCCGGAGCCCAGCGCACAACCAGGGCTCCCCGGCCAGCTGTGCACATCTGTGGGAACCATAATCTCGGCCGTAAAACCACAGCTTGAGACTGGGCCAGGGTGTCAGAGCAGAGCTCCATGAAGTACTCACAACTGAGAAAGGCAAAACCACAGTCCCCCACGCCAGCTGCGGCGGCATTAGCAGGGTTTCCTGGATGGCCTCAAAGCCTTCCCCTCACCAGCAAAACCTCTTCCCGCCGGCTCGGGCTTTCCCGTGGTCCCCTGGCAGCCCTCCGGCTA
>NW_010143946.1:38609-50803 GCF_000699245.1 Pterocles gutturalis
CTGGGGGGAGCAGCACCCTGAGCACCCACCACCACACACAGTGGGCTTGAGTCTCTGCTACAGACACAGGCTGGACTTTGCCTTCCCCGGCGCCTCCATGGGATCCACAAGGAAAGATGGGAAAACGTGTGCATCCCCTCCTGGCCAAAACCCTCTGGGAACAAACCCATTCCCCCGCCCGCCTCTGCGCACCACAACTCATCTCCTTTCCCTGCAGCAAGAGAGAAAGGGCACACCCCCCCCCCGCCTTAAAAATTGCCTTTCTTTATTTAAAAAAAAAAAAAATCCTTGAACAAATGGCAGCAAATCCCAATGCGGAGCTGCACAATGGACACTTCAGTCTGCCCAGGGGAGGGAGAGACAGGACCTTCAATGCCTAAATAAATTCAGTTTGCTCGTTAAGAGGGGGCTGGGGAAGGTTAGGCGGAGGGTAGTGGTGGTTATTCACTTCCCCCAATTAACATTCCAGCAGCACTGCTCTGCTTTCTAGGAACAATAACTTTTTTGGAAGGGGGAGTGATGCTCATGGGGGTGTTGGATGGTCCTGGAGAAAGGAGACACGTCCGTGCCTTAACAGGGTCCGAGTTTATGTATGATGGGAACCACTAAACAAAACCCAGAATAAAGAAAGATCTAGCCTACGCAAAAAGGACCTGCAAAATAAAACCCATCACCTCCCTAGACCAAGATTATTTGCCTCTGCTGCTGATCTAAATATTTTCTGCACAGGCCTTGGCAACAGCAAAAGAGGCAGCTTGTCGCTGGTTTGTTTATAAAAGGTCTCCAAATGCAGGGTCATTAAAAATATTCACACCAGGCTTTGAGCTCCACCATCCCCAAGCCAACTCGCAGCAGCTGAGGTCCTCAACTGCACGTGTTTTAAAATAAACCAGAGCCTCATCCCCTCCACCCTCTGCCAGGCTCTCCGTCACCGCCAGCCCGGGGTTACAGGTGAGGCAGCCGGGGGGATAGGCTGGAGAGGGGGTTACTCCATCCCTGCCCCAGCTGGGGAGGAAGGAGCCACGTCCTGGCTTACAGCTCCCTGGGCCGGGTCTCCTGTGGGATGAACAGGGCTGCATCCCACCCTCTCCTCTCTCCTGGGCTTCCTTCTGCCCAGGGAAACTCCCAGACCCCTCTCCTGAGATCTGTCCAGCACTCTGCAGCAGTAACTTACTCATTTATTTCCTTCCCAGGATGAAAAATCTGCCTGTCTTAGCTTGTCATCAATTTCTCCAATAAAGTCTTTGCAGCACATGTGGAGCTCCCACTTGCTCTTGCATCTTCCCCAATGCTCTTCTGAGGGAGGCTGCTGAGCTTTCGCCCTCCTCAGGCACGTGCACCCCGTGACGGTGCACACACACAGAAAACAAGGAGCACAAACCAAACCCAACCACGGTCACGCTGGGGGAAGGAGAGGCAGCAGAGGGGCTCTGTGCATGCCAAACGCTGCCCACCCCAACCGGCACTGCTCGCCAGCAGAGCCCAGGGCTGCTCCCGCAAGGGGAGCATGCTGCAGGGCGCGGGACGAAGCCTGACACCGGACGAAGCCGTGCCTATCGCCATCTCAAGTGCCACAAGCCTGAAAAGAGCAAGCCTGCCCTTGTAAAACTGAGAGCAAGAACCGCAAATGAACAGGTCTGTCAATACCCCACGGGCATATGTGCTGGGGCGTATCTATTTCACCACTTTACAGTTTCGAAAGATTCCCATGAAAATCCAGCCCAAACAGACAGATGGCCAGAGCTCAGCATTCCCAGTCGCCACACAAGCAATAAAAAGGGACCCAAAAGCAGGACCCTGACACATATGCACGGCTGGAGAGACATCGCCGTGGAGGGAGGTCAGGCACCGCTGGCAGTTAAGCTCAGTTGTACCCGCTACGGATGCCTACGGCCACGTGTAGGAAAGAAAAACATTTTGATGTGCTGTACATGTCAGGAACTGAAACCAGTTTGTTTTACCCTGGGGATGTTCAATCACTGTTTAATCCCCAAGAGAACATGCGGGACTGACAAAGCTCCCGGCAGCATGGTGCTCAGCTTCACCTCGGTCGTGTCCTATCAAACACGTGTCAGGAGAACTTGAAGCAGGCAATGTCCAAAGACGCTCTGATTATTTAATTCCCTCATCAGCAACACTCAAGCTGAAGACTTGCAGTGTCCCACGTGGCTCCTCAGATGACAGATCAGCTTGCTGATTTACCAGGAAATGTACAATCACACCAACTGGCTGCCAGTGCCAGCGCCAGCTCCCAGGAAGGAGATGGAGGGATGGTGGAAAGGTCTGCATCTCCCTGAGAAGGTGTCTCCTCGAAGGCTGGATGCAGAAAGGTTGGGAACGCCGTATCAGAAAATCATAGAATCATTGAATAGTTTGAGCTGGAAGGGACCGTGCAGCCCATCTACCCCAACCCCCCTGCGGCAAGCAGGGACACCTTCCACTAGCCCAGGTTGCCCAGAGCCCCATCCAACCCGACCTTGAATGTTTCCAGGGACGGGGCATCTCCCACCTCCCTGGGCAGCCTGGGCCAGTGTTTCACCACCCTCAGCGTAAAATATTTCTTCCTTATATCTAGTCTAAACCACTCCTCTATTAGTTTAAAACCAGTACCCCTTGTCCTGTTGCTACAGGCCCTGTTAAAAAGTTCATCCCCATCTTTCTTATAACCCCCTTTAGGTACTGAAAGGCCACAGTCAGGTCTCCTCGGAGCCTTCTCTTCTCCAGGCTGAACAACTCCAAAATCAATACTGTCACGCTGAGGCACTCACCAGCAGCACACCAGAACCAAGCATCCCCCACAGAAGAGCAGCCAGAGGCCTGGGGGAAAGGCTGGATTCTCCTGAAGCCGCGCTAGAAGTCTCCAGCACACCTCCTGCTTCCCAAACCCTCCCCATGGGTGAAGAGGGAGTCAACAACAAAAAGCCTCCCAGGAATGTGTGGTTTTGTGCATTCCTCCTGGAGCATCATGAGGCTTGTTGGGGCCTTTTTACTGCACACAAAGGTCTGCAGGTGAAACAAATCCCCTCTCAAGCCTGGATCAGGCGCTAGGAATCTATTTTCCCTACTTTTTGGGTAGCCAATGTTCTGTCCTACCACCCAAGCGGCCACTGCACGAGGTATTGCTCCAGAGCCAATGCCACAGATGCTCGCCAGAGGTACCTTAAGTGGCTAAAAGGAACAGTAAAGGATCTTTTAATCAAAACCCTGGCTGAAAACAGCTGAGCCGTGGGCTG
This sequence comes from Pterocles gutturalis, assembly GCF_000699245.1. Lineage (NCBI taxonomy): Eukaryota > Metazoa > Chordata > Aves > Pterocliformes > Pteroclidae > Pterocles > Pterocles gutturalis. The sequence continues at coordinate 41,843 of NW_010143946.1, forward strand.
GATTTGCTGTTGACTGTGAAGCCTGAAAGAGGAACCCACCCATAGCGACACAGAGGCCAACTATCAAAAGGGAAAGATCCCCACCAGAGGAGAACCATCATGAACCAAAACCAGGCTCGACACGTGCTCTCCTCCAGCCCCGGCGTACTGCAGCCCACGCAGGTCACCATGCAATGTGGTGATTGCTGCAGTGGGATGCAGGAGTTGAACAAGGACCCAGATCCAGCACAGCCCCATCAATGTCCCTAGAGGAGCTTCCCTATGTGATGCTCCATCCCTCTTCTCCTCCAGCAACCACTCCCTCTCCTCCCCAGGAGATAATAGGAGCCCAGGCAAGAGTGTCAAGACCCCACCACCACACAAGGAAACTGGGTGCATGTAGGGTATTTCCAGGACAGCAGCTTTCATATTGCTTTCTTCAAAGCATCCAGAAGCCCTGAAACTTTTCATGAGGCATTTCTGCTGTCAGGAAACAGGAAGGTCCAGAAAGTCGAATGTTGTCATGCTGGTAGCTGAGCATCTCAGAAAAGCCATTCCCTCTGCCTTGGGAAGCCACCTCTGTAACAGCCAAAATAAACAGAGCGGAATTCTCCCCCCTGCAAAAGCATCCTCCTGCCTTTCTACACCACTGCCAGTCAGTCCCAGGTCCCAGTTCACCTTCTCCCAGGCTGCTTGGAGGCTCCAGCAAGGAGAGACTCAGCAGGCTGGCAGCAAGCACGCCCCTCGCCGTGGAACAAGGTGTCAAGAGCTCCACCGCCATGGCGTCCATCCCAGCCCTGGTCAGCCCAGCCCTCCCTCCCCGAGCCCTCCTCCTCCTCCAGGGCGAGGAGCAGGCAGGCTGAAGGTCTCAGCTGGGGCCATACAGCCACCCCCCATCACCACCCCGCTGCAGCTATTGTTAGTCCTTTGGTGTGAGCAGGCTCAGACTGGAGATGCAACTGCAGCAGCAGGAGGGAGGAAGAACAGCTTTGTACATGTGAGGAGCAAAGTCAGTGCAGAAAGAGAGAAATCTCCTTTTCTTTCCAGGAGATCAAGACCCGACTATGCAAGTGGGGCAGCCTCCAAAGGCACCTTACTCTCCGTTGAAGCCTGGGCTATTTCTGCCTCTGCCAACGCTCCCTTGTAGAGATAAGGCTCGGCTTCCTGATGCTCATAAACTAGTCATTAAAAAAATAACATGCAAGGGGGGAGAAGTGAGATGAACAAAATGCTAATAGGAACCCCCAGGTCAAACCGCCTCCCCTGTCACCGGGGCCCTCCTCTTGCCAGCACATTCCTGCCGCTAATGAGGCCCCACCGCTTCCTCCTCCCTCCTCAAGTTGCTCCTGGTGATGCAAATCCATCGTCTTTGTGTCTATTCTTGGAGTAAAAACAGAACCAAAGTAAATAGCAAAACAGCTCTCAGGTTTCAGGATCCTTTCTTTTTCCATCCTTCCCAACGGCGGCAAGGCTGTTGTTGCCGTCAAAGCGAGGTGACACCCGACCCCAGACATCGTCTTGTTCCCACCGGAAATGCTCTGCTTAATCTTCAGCCTCCACCGTCCCCTTTGGTCCCCTTTGAGATCGCTGCCAGCTCCTTCTCCCAACCTCCGCTTCGCTCTGCTCCTTGGGAGGTTTCAGACGTCACCGCAAGCCTCTCGGCGAGCGAGAGAGCCCGCGGAGAGCCTGCCAAGGACGCTGGTGATGGCAGAGAGCTCTCCCCATCCCTGGTCCTTCTGCAGAAGGCTGGAGACACATCGCCACCAGACCTTCTGCCTTCCACTGTCATCCTTGCCCAAGCTGCTCAGCCAGCTCCTGGCTGTGCCCAGAGTGACCTCATGGTGCCCAGGATGTCCCCAGGGCCCGGGATGGGCACCAGTGCTCGTGCACAGAGGGGGAAATGGGACACATGGCAATGCAAGCTAGATACATCACCTGTCCCCCATAGCTGCCATGTCCCCTGAGCAGGGTGATGGCCGTCCTGCCACATTGCACTGCCAGGGATGCTGCTGATGCAGGGGAGGGCCAGGGCTGAAGATCAGCTCTGCCACTGCCGAGCTCCCATGGAAGCTGCAGACGCAGGAGGAGCAGGTGAGGCAGTCTTTGCGTGGGAAAAACCTCTGTTCAAATATGGATCCTGGTCTGTAACAGCATCCCCCAAAGACACTCGCTCCTCAGTTGAGGTCCAGCAAAGCCAAGAAGGCAGCAAACCCTGCGTTAGGTGCTGGGACCCCAAGTGCCTGCAGTGGGACAAGAACGTTCCAGGTGGAACCAGGGTCACATCCCAGCACTCTCCCCACCGTCATGGCTCACGCTGGAAGGTGGATGGGAGCAAAGAGCCAAGCCTCGGCTCCAGGTGCGGCTGCAGAGGAGAGCACAGCACCCCAACATCCCTGGAGGGGTTCAAGGCCAGGCTGGATGAGGCTTTGAGCGACCTGGGCTGGTGGGAGGTGTCCCTGCCCATGGCAGGGGGTGGCACTGGATGGGCTTTAAGGTCCCTTCCAACCCAAACCATTCTGGGATTCTACGATTCTGCGAATGATGAATGGTCAGATCCGACCACTGCATTCAGGCACAGCAACCCCTCAAAGCTTTGAGAAGCTCTGGCAGTTTTCCCTGGGCTCCCAGGTGTAAGGGCTGGGGAGACCGTGAGGATTTGGAGGCTGAGGAGAACTCAGAGCTCTCCAGCGAGGGAAGGGACAGGTAAAACGAAGCCCTTCTCCCAGAGATGGGAGAACAGCCCGAGCAGGCGGAGGAGCAGCTGCTGTGCGGTGGTACCGGGGTGCCGAAGCGCAGTGCTGCAGAGACCTCTTGCAGCACACCACTGCTATTGCACCCGTGCCCCGACACAGCGGAGCAGCGCTGGGAGCCGCATGGTTTCCAACAGAAAAAGCGCTTTACAGGACAGCGGTGATTTACCCTGTGTGTCCCCAGGCAGGCTGCACCTGGCAAGGCTTCGCAGCATCCCGCTGGTGGCATCCAGCACACACCAAGTGCCACTTCCAGCCAGCCCCTGTGCTAAACGCTCATAGCTCTGCAGCTGAATCCACTGGCCAGATCCTTGAGTCTATATGAAGGGACAACAGTGTCCAAAAGGACCTCAGTCAGGCACGAGCACCTCCCTGCATGAATTTGCTTGCGGGGAAAGTACTCGGAAGCATTTAAATCTCAGGCTGTCAAGGTACTTTCTTTGTTGGCACTCTCTAATAGCTCATTAAATGCATTTTGGGGATTGCATTTGCAAAGAGCTGCACCATTTGCTCTGCAAACTGGGGCACCTGCCTTCCTCAGATCGAGGAGACCCCAGGACCTGCAGCCTGTGAGCTCTGAGCTGTAAGTGGACAGACCGCACCAACCAGATTTGCTGCCTGATATCTGCGAAGGGCACAGCAAGAGGGCTCAAGAGGAAGATCAGAGGAGCAGATCTACCAAGGGAAACCAAAAAAGGTCCAACAACCCCTATGGTCAGCAGAGCATGTGATGTACTACTTCTGGTCTAAGCAACGACCAGCCTGGGATCCAGGACCCGCAATCACGAAGCCATTCTTGCTGGCAAACCACAGAGCCCAGAAGCAAGAATAAAAAGAAATCAGGATGACAAAACCCACCAGGCTGTGTGCTTTGGGACTAACAGGAACAACTCTGGTGGCCGGGACCAATCTGTCTGAATGCAGAAGCCAGGAAGGACCTGGGCAGCAGATGTGTGGCCACTGTCATCATCACACCCAGCTGCTGGGAGGGGACAACCCCCCAAAGGCAGGTGGAGAGGCTGCAGTGTGGAGACACAGCTCCTCACCCCAAACAGAACCTGCTCTGGGTCCTGCCAGCACACGTCTTTGTGGGCTCAGCAAGATCGAGCCATCCAAAAGCATTTGCTTTTCCGTCACTGGCTGCAGCAGCAAACCATCCCCAGCCCACCCCACACCTCTGAGACCCCCGCCCGGGCTGCGGCACCACCCAGAACACTCGTTCAAGTTCCACATTGGGAGGCACCGGTCCTGCGGCAGAGGAGGAATACTCCAGCTCACAAAATAATGGCTCGCTTATTTTAAAGGGCTGTAGTTGTTTCCTTCTTTCACACAAACTTTAAACACCAAAGGACAGAGTGCACATTTTTAGTGAGTCTAGCTTGGAGAAGCAGAGTAAAATTGGAAGCTGGCAAAGGACTCTGCTTTCCTCCTCCTCAGCCCCACTGCTGTCTGTGCATTTGATGCTCCTTGCCCAGAAGCAAAATACTAACACATTGGAGGCTGGAAAGTTGCTGCTTTTCTCTCCACCAGCTCATCGGATGCTCCCTGCAGCACCTCCCAGCAGCCATACCCTCCACCAGCATCCCCATCGCTGCGCCCAGCCGCGCCCCAGCAGCTCCTTCCCAAGGCAAAGCCAGCAGAGGGAGCAAACGCTGCCGCTTCACAGGGAAATCGCAGCGGGTTTAATTGCGGTTATTATATTTTGAATCTAGAGGCTATTTCCCAGCCATCTGCAGAAGTTATTTGGACAAGCCCAAGGCAGGACCAAAGCCAGCCTGCATCCTTGAAGAGCCCTGGGAAAAAGATGCATACCCCACACTGGTATCCAGCCTGCGAAACAGCAGCGTTCAAATCGAAACCAAAGGCAGTCCCTCAGCAATAAACACCTTCCAGATTCAAGCACAGGGGCACACAGCTACTGTCGATTTCTTTCAAGGCACTGTCAGAGACTGTACTCTCAAACCCCTGAAGGACTGCCCATTGCCAGGTCCCGAATTGCTTACGACAAACAGGAGAGGCTTCCCACAAATGCGATGTGCTTTGCGCTGTATTAAACATTAAATAAATACCAACCAATATGTTTAGGAGACAAATTGCTAAGTAACTTCCCTTCCCAGAACTGGAAAATCTAACACCAGATTTCCTGCTCCTTCCATCTGAGATAGGGAGCACACGCTCAGGTTCTGCCTGCGGGTCCCCAGGACCAGGAGAGGTTTGCTGGGAGGCTGGTATCCCCAGCTGGGTTGCAAATGCTTTACACAACTGCTTGGCATCTACCTGCCCACCCCACACAGCTCTTAAGCTGCAGGTGGAGGAAGGATGCTGTAGGGCTGGAGACGCAGGGTTTGCAGAGCAGAAGAGAGAAGAGTGTTTGCAAGCTGTCAGGAACCTGCTGCGTTGTGTCAGCACTGAGCAAACACCTCCCGCGAGGGAGGCAAGCGATCACGGTGCCATCAGCTGCCCTTTGCAAAGCCATCAAACCTCCACAGGTGGAGTGCTGTCGGGTGACCTGCTGCCCTCCCCCGGGATCTGCTCTGTGACTGCCAGCATTGTTGTTAGAGCTTGTGAGACCTCACAGCACCTTCCAGTACCTGAAGGGGGCTACAGGAGGGATGGGGAAACACTCTCTATCAGGGAGCGTAGTGACAGGACAAGGGGTAACGGGTTTAAGCTGCAAGAGGGGAGATTGAGATGAGATGTGAGGAAGAAATGTTTTCCTGTGCGGGGGGTGAGGCAGTGGCCCAGGTTGCCCAGAGAAGCTGTGGATGCCCCATCCCTGGAGGGGTTCAAGGCCAGGCTGGATGAGGCTTTGGGCAACCTGGGCTAGTGGGAGGTGTCCCTGCCCATGGCAGGGGGTGGAACTGGATGATCTCTAAGGTCTTTTCCAGTCCTAACTATTCTGTTCTATTCTATTCTATTCTATTCTATTCTCTGAAAGGAAAAAGAAAAGCTGCCTCTCATCTGCTTGCAGCTTGCTGTGAAGCACCACACTGGCTCGCAGCGCTGGCACATCCCCTCGCTCTCCTGCGAGGCTGTATATTGTCCCAGCGTGCCGGGTATCGAGTCGCTATGGAGTGCTTTCCCCGCCTGTACACCTCTGCCCAGCCCTGCTGCGGAGGCAGGGGGGTGATTAAACACACACAGCCCCAGCCTTGCGTGGAGCATGGCAGAGCTGAGCCACTGCTGAGCAAACGTCGCAGCCTCAGCCCCGCCACCCACGGCGGGTGCACACCCAGCAGCGTGCTGGGAGATGCAGCCACAAACTTATCATCCCCAAAGGGAAACCAGGCGAACCAGGCAGAGTCAGGAGCTACGCAACTTCACAGAGCTGCAGGGAATCAATGCTGCAAGCACTGCAGCCCAGCACTGCCCCGGCAGGCTGTCAGTGTTTCTGGCCACCTGGCTTTATGGGCTATTGGTATTTGATTTTCTTTTTCCTGTTCTTGCAGACAAGTTCCCCAGTGAGTGCAGAAAGGCCACGGAGGTTAGGAAGGTATATGCAAAGTAGCAGCTGAGCACAGTTTGGGAATATGGGCAATGTGAGTCTGATATTCATACAGAAAGATGTCACTCCAGAAAAACAAGACTTCCAATGACCCACATTATGGACATTTAAAGCAGACAAAATACACCTTTACCAAAAACCCACCTCCAGACCCCCCATAAGCAGGCAACCAGCACGGCACATTGCCTGGCATTAAGCAAAACTCCTGCTCCCAGCCATCAGAGTCACCTCCGAACGAGCAGGGGATTGAAAGCCCTGCGGTGCAGTAGGGCCCCTCCGAGCCCACCGCTGCATCTCCAGTAAAACAGCCCCATGTGCCCAAACCCATCCTTTCACACATCCAATGCCAAGGAAGGAGGGTTGGGGTGAATACTGAGCAAGGTTGCATCCCTCCATCCCCTCCCCACGCAGCCATCCTCCCGGTGTGCTGCAGCAACCCCTCCGAGGTGCCCGACCCTCGCCCACCTTTGGATGAAGCTGCCCAACACGCACAGAAAGCCCCAGGGAAGGCTGGGGGTAGGAGGGGATGAGCAGAGTAAACCTCCATCCATCAGAAAGGCATGCTAAAAACGTCACTGCCCAAAGGGGGCCGATCCTGCTCCCAAGCGGTCCGTGTGCCACAGGCAGGGTGACGAGGAAGGACTGGCAGAGCCCAGGCTGCAGGTTTCACTGCGCAAAGCCAGCACGTGCTGCAGAAGCAGCAGGGGCAGGAAAGAGAATTTTTTGCCCATCTTGCATCTGTCTCAGCCAAGCTCTCCAAGACATTTGTATTCATAAGCAGAGTTAACCAAAATTTGACATTATATGCATTATAATGCATTATAATTTGGCATTATAAATTCCTGGGTTTTCCCCCATCCTAATAGTAGAGGTGCAACTGAGTACAAAACAGCCCATGGCAGAGGTGAGCAGGAGGAGTATAACCCTCCAGTCCAATCCAGATTCTGAGAAGAATAACTCCTGCTGCTCCGCCCGTGCCCCACAGCTCAGAGACCTGCCAACCCCTTGATGGGAACTGGGAGCCCAGAGAGGGGAGCAGCACAGCTGCAAAAAACCAAACTGAGTTGAGCAAGATGCCCTCGCACCTGATGAGCCCCTCCACAGCCACCGAGCAAAGCAGCAGCATCTCCCTATAGCAAACAGCACGGAAGGTCCTTCCTGCCAGCACTGAACTCATGCAGCATCTTGGGGCCACTTTGCTCAGTACCATGAGTGCGAAGGTTCGCTGCACATCCTCAATCTCACACAGCAGCCGCAGGCACACCCGCCGCAGCTTGCTCAGGTCACACTCTATCACAGACACCTGCTTCCTGTTTGGCTTTGAAAAAAGTGGGATTTATCACCCCATCCACGTACACCACCAGGAACCCCTCTCTACCAGCCCGGCTCTGGGTGGTACCCCCTAATTCCTCCCTGCAGGAGACATTCCCCTTCGCGTGAGGACGCTCAGAGCAGACCCACAGCGCACACTCCTCTTCCCAAGCCGTCGCTGCTTTTCCTACAGGCACCGCCAAGCCTTGGTGGGACACCACAAGCTGCCGTTGCCAATAAAACCAAGCTCGCCAGAGAAATGAGCCGGATACGTTTTGGTTTAGAGCGTTACTGTGTCGGTTCCCTCCTGCACTAATTTGCAAAACCAAGTGATTCACTCAGCGCCTGCTCCTGGGGACTGCTCTGCTGCCTGCTCTCCTGCAAATAAGCTGCTATCTGGCTCAAGCGTCATGTTATTTATCAGGTTTCATTTTTATTTTTTTAACTACCCAGCAATGAACGATAGTCAGCAAGTGAGCAATTTGCACAGGTGGGGCTGGGCACAATTAGATGATGCACAGCACGTGTCCTTCATCTGCCTTTGCTTCTACCTCCTTAAGACAGTGGCTGTCATTGTGCTTTGCAAAACCGAGGGCAGCGTGTGCGCAGATCCAGCACGACACTCATCGCTCTGCTCCTCCTCTTCACAAAACACAGTTGACCTGCCTCTTGTATGGCTCCAGACTCTCATTTTATTTTTTTTCTTGTTTTTGTTACACTGAACTCCAGGGCACAAACAAGCATCGACTGGCTGTTCGTTAACATTTTCTGAAATTGGGTATGAGATGGAGAGAGCGGCTTTGTAGCAGTGTCAGAACACAAGCAAATAAAATGGAGTGAGCAGGAGAGTTGCCACTGGTGCAATGTCCCTGGCATTGGCGGGGTGACGGCAGGGCTGAGCACTTTGCTTGCACGGTAAGCACCACACCAGCGCCTCCGGCACCGGCTGCGTACTGGAGACACCGGGCTGCACCTAACGCACTTGATAAGTCCCTGCACACTTCAGAACAAGAGATCAAAGCATCAGGATAACACAGGGATGGGTCCCACTAAGCAGAAACCGTTCTGCTCCAGGCTCTGCCCAGCACACACCTGGCACCAACAGCCCAGACTGGGATATTCACATCCCGTGGACTGGTATTGCTCTGGGGTGAGGTGGCTTCTGCACAGCCCCGTGCGCTCCACCTCCCCAACAGCACTGCTGGGTCCGTCAGGAGCAGGGGGAGTTTCTGGACTGATATCAGAATCCATGGGACCAGGAAAACCTGGATGGGTACATGTCAGCCAGTGCCTGCCTCCTTCCACAGCCCAGGCACTGTCAGTAACGTCAGTGAGCACCAGATTCCATCAGGTTTCTGCCACAAAGCGAGGCTGGCTCCTCACTGCCTGCTTTTCCCAGGCTCTGCCATTCCGGTT
>NW_010143946.1:50835-51243 GCF_000699245.1 Pterocles gutturalis
TACCTCTGCTCAACTCATCAGTCGAGCTCCCAAGACTAACAGGGCTCTAAGGCTTTCCTGGAGGGCACAGACATTTCATAACAGAATGACAGCCTGGAAAAAATACCATACTAAAAAATAATAATAATTTAAAAATAAAATAAAGCAGCACATGAGAACACAGCCAGATAAGCAACACAACCTGGAGTCTCACCTACTGGAAGTACGCATGAACTGAAGCCAGCAGAAGTGTCAGACCAGTTGGGCAGCACCAGGGATGGCAGAGTTGGACCAGCGGCTGCAGCACGGCAATGCCAACCACCCCTCTCCTCCATCCTGCCTGTGCAAACCAGCTGGCTCTGCTGAGATGCACAAATTGCAGCGCTTCATTGCGGAGCCGCAGAGAGGTGACAGTAGAGACCTGCTGCA
>NW_010143946.1:51305-54769 GCF_000699245.1 Pterocles gutturalis
ATCTGCACCGTCAGCTCGAGAGGTTTCCTTATAGCATCAAAATGTCAGCGGGCCATGCCAGAACGACTGGCCTAGATAGAGAATACTTCTAAATCCCAACGGGGGAGAAGGGAGAACACAAGTTTGCGCAGAGCCCTGCTGTAACCTGCACTGACTGTCCTCGCAGTCGTCACAGTGACTCAGTCCTGGGGGACCTCCTTTAACACTCCATAAGGCTAATGCTGAGTTTAATGGGGCTCATTCTGCCTGTAAGGATCAGAGCTCCTGTGAAGACAAGAAGTTTGGCCACAGCCACACAGCAGTGAGCTGGGTCACTCTCCTCCTCCTCCCAGGCAAGACACACTGCAGAAGGTCCCATCTGGAGGGGTTCAAGGCCAGGCTGGATGAGGCTTTGGGCAACTTGGGCTGGTGGGAGGTGTCCCTGCCCATGGCAGGGGGTGGCACTGGGTGGGCTTTAAGGTCCCTTCCAACCCAAACCATCCTGTGATTCTATGATCTCTGCTCCTCGCTGCCTGTCTCGGAGGCAGCACAGGTGTAGCTGGGCACAAAACCCAAACCAGTCCCTTGTCCATCACTGACTGAGCCGAAGCAGCACACACAAGGTCTCGGAGCACAGCCCTGGCCATGGCCCCCGCCTCCGTCACAGCATGGACACGCTGGACCCACTGGGGCAAGGCAGGGGATCCATGTGACAGATGTGAAAAGCAATCAAAGGCTTTTCTTTCTCAAAGGCGGAAACATTGCCAACATTACAAGCCTTAGAGGAGTTAAAATGAAAGGCTTATTAGGAAAAAAACTTGTTCTGACAATCATAAATATTGGAATTCATTTAAAATTCAAATTATGCTAATTCAAGTAATCTGTACGTGCAAGATCCAGCACATGCCACCAGTGGGACCACAGACACATGCCACCAGCTATGTGGTCGAGGGAAATCCACCCTCCACTGCACTCCCGGAGGAAGGCAGGCACAGGAAGGGCAGCCGCTCCTGAGGAATTTGCAGGTGCTCCCTCTGCACTGGCCAGGAAGCGGAAAGATGCCTCGGTGACACCGGCAGCACTCCAGCATGCCATGCCCCAAGGGCGCAAGGAGGCAAGCCTCAAGTGTTTTCAGATGAGCTACAATAAGTTGTCCCTTGGAGAAGCTCAGGTGCCCATGACCAACACGAAGCCTTCGTTAGGCAGAGAGCCTGATCAAAGGGATGTGAGATCTGCACGGCACAGGATGCGCGAAGGCAATAGCTCTGCCCCATCTCCATCTCTGCCAGGTTAGGGTCCCCGCTGCGCCCCCTCCCTCGGGAGCCCCTCTCCCCTCACTCAGCCATTCCCAAAATAGAAAGCCGAGCAGCTGCATTGCAAGGCAAAGGCTGCTCAGACTGTCAGCACGGAAAGAGCAAACCCAGAACTCCAACATTATGAGCTGGGGAAGTGCAACAGCCCGGAAAAATGAATCAAGTTTTAAATATGGAGTTTTTAAAAGGTCCCAGATGGGCCACTGCAGAAAAGGCAAATCATATTCTCTCCTGTGAACACTCTGCTGTGCAAGGGGAGAGCAGCTCCTACTTGGCAACCCCAGCCACTCTCAGAGAGTCAGAGCTGGGCGCTGAGCACGGGGCCAGGGCACAACAGGAACCCAGGGGCCACTGCAGTGCCTCCAGCACAGAGATGGAGAGTAATTACCCAGCCTTGGGAGGACCTGGAGCCCAGAGCTAGCTACCTCTTCTTGGCAATAACTTCCCCAGGCTGGCAGAACCCTTACTTTGAATTCAAAAGCCAGGCTGTCTACTGTGTGGGGAATACTGGTCCCGGACTGACCCGAGCCTCAGCTAACGAGCTGCCAGCCCAGCCTCCTGCACCCTCGCTGCCCCGAGCCTCCGCTGAAGCACCCCGCTGATGCCCCTTCCAGGTGGGACAAGTCTGCTTTGCTCAGTAGGTCTCACACAGCCACAGCCCGTGGCCAAGCCTACAGAAACAACACCTTTTAGCTGTTGAAACAAACCAGAAATTACATAGCAAAGAAAAAAACCCACCTTACAAAAATCCTGCTCTGTTCCTTGACGGACAACAATCAGCTCCATGGGTACAATAAGGAATGCTAAAGGTCCCCAAAAACTCATGAAGTCAAAGGCCAAAGCAAACCAGCTGCAGACAGCACAGAGCTGCCGGCACGACGCTAAGCAGGCAGCAGGCTGGCCCCTGGGGCAGGGGGCAGAGGATTGCCCCACGGGGAAGGGCAGAGCCCACCTCTCCATGCGCACCAGGGTGCTGCTTGGGCTCTGAGCCCAAGTCCTGCCACACCTCCTGTGCCCGTCACCACTGCAGAAGGGAGGCTGGGGGTGACAGGTCCCACGGAGGTACCGAAAGACCGTCTCTGAAAGAGGAATGGTCCCCGACACCTCAGCAACCTCCATGACCTCCTGCTCTCCTGGGTGCAGCTGGGGGCTGCAGATCCAGGCTGAAAGACAGACAAAGCAGATATCCATGCCTTACCCCACAGCAGGACCGCCTCATCTTAAAGACCTCCAACGTCTTTCAGCCACTCATCGGATGCCCCATCCCGCTTCTGCTTGTCTGCATTCCGCAGGCTTTCACATGCTTCCCAACCAGAGGCAGCAGCTCCCACGGAGGTGGTTCACGGGTGCCGCTGGCAGTGCCAGGGCTGTGACCAGCTCCTCCAGCGTCACCCCCACGGGCATCCACTGCTGCTGCACACAGAAAAGCATCAACACGCTGCCAAGGCCAGAACCATCCTCCTCAGGAGGAAAGGAGCGGTTCTGTTCAGAGTCCGTCTGAGCACAAGCAGAGAGGCTGAGCCCCAAAACCACACCATCCAGCAGTGACACAGCCCAGGGCACACCAGAAGCAGCACCAGCCTGGGCGACCCAGCAGGGGATCAGTCCCTCCTCCGGGCTAGAGGGAATTCAGCAATTTTGAGAGGGTCACAAAAGATGCATCTGTTCGAAGCCTACAGCAGGGTGAGCACCGCTGCCCTGGCCAGCAGCTCTCAGCGGCACTTTGGGTTGCACAGGCACCCGCTCCCCCCTCCGCTCCCATTGTACTGATGCTCTCACCCATTTCCAACCAACACCGGGTTCCTTTCAGCACGGGGACACCCGAGCCCTCATTACAACCCCGAGGCCGGTAACAAGGCAGGAGGAAGGCCACCCAAACCCCTATATCGGGTGTCTCTGGGAAAAAGGAGGCAAAGCCTTCTCATTAAACATTGATGAGAGCCTCCAGCAGCTGCGGCGCAGCCCTCACGTGTCCCTGCCATCCCGCCACCAGGATGCTCGGAAGGGCCAGAAAGGGCTGAGCTGCCCCAGAGTCTCAGCGCTGGCTCGTTGCTCACCCCAGCCCCTCGCTGCACCCACCTGCAAACCCTCAAAAAGACCCAGCTGCTTGTGCAGGTGACACAGAGGACAGGAAAACTCAGTTTCTACTTTTTGTTTCAACTTTGGATGGCA
>NW_010143947.1:0-2819 GCF_000699245.1 Pterocles gutturalis
GTTTCCTCTCTATGGGGGTGTAAGGGGAGCCTCCATCTTCTCCCATGAGTGTGAGGGGGTCAGGGGCAGGGTTTCCCCTCTGAGGGGGTGTAAGGGGGGGCCTCCATCTTCTCCCAGTGGGTGTGAGGGAGCCAGGGGCAGTTTTCCCTCTGAGGGGGTGTAAGGGGGGGCCTCCATCTTCTCCCAGCAGGTGTGAAGGGGGGGGGCTCTGTCGTTATCCCCTGCAGAGAGTGCCTGTGCCCCCCATCTCCTACCCGAGTCTGAAGGGGCTGTTTGCCCACCAAGCACCATCTTCCCCTCACAACCCTCTCTCCTGCTCCAGGATGTGACAGTCGTGGAGGAGAAGGAGCCACCGCCGGACTGTCCCCTCGACAGCGAGCAGCTGGGCCGCAGCACCTGGGCCTTCCTGCACACCATGGCAGCCTACTACCCCGACCGCCCCACCGGGGCCCAGCAGAAGGAGATGAGGGACTTCATCAATCTCTTCTCCAAGTTTTACCCCTGCGAGCACTGCGCTGAGGATCTGAGGGAAAGGTGAGTTGCTTCATCGTGGGTTTTTTTGGTGGCTGCTGCCGCAGGGGCTTGCCTGAAATGCTCAGCTGCAGCAGCTATTTGCATAGTAACAGCTCTTCCTGCTGTTGGGGTTTGCAGCTACCTGAACTGGTTCCTTCCATTATTGCATAAATCAGAGATACAGTTAATCAGCAAACAAATACCTTTACTTGTATTGTTAGGTTGTGTGTTGCCTCCAAGGCCTCCCTGAGGCGATTTCAGGATTTTCTGGTTCAAACTGTACTTGTGCTCCATTGTGGAATTAGGCTGGCACTTGAAATAATTTGGCTTGCAGGAGGGCAGGTGTTCTACCCCAACAGATCCCTTTTATTGGCAACCTCAGCAGCGGAGGCAAAGACCAAAATGGGCTGTGATGTTTGATAGAGTTTTCTATTCCTGTTACGGTCAACTTGTTTCTCAAAAATTTCAGCTCCTCTTTTCTGGATGGTGAACATGCAAAAAGATTGAAACCTAATTATTAACTTAGCAGGCATCACATGGCAAAACCACTGCTCTTTTTTTTTTTTAATTCAGTGTTTTGATGAACTCGAGTACTACTTGCTTTTTATCACGGGTAAGCTGTTTGGCTCCTGCATCTTTTCTTGTTGACAAGACTAGGCAGTGAATGAAACCAAGCCAGTGTCAAAGATTTGGCCTCTGATAATTACTGATCTCTGTGTTCTCTGTTCTGGGTTCTTTTTGGGACTCAGCTCGCAATAGTAGAAAAGGCGACTCTGGCTGTCTGTGTGCTATGTGCCTGCTTTGGGAATTGAAGCTGGTGGCTGTAAAGAAGTAATGTTTTTTCCTCTTCCCTGTTTGTAGATTACGTACAAATCAGCCTGATACGAGCGACAGAAATAACTTTTCCCAGTGGCTGTGTCGTCTTCATAATGAAGTGAACAGGAAACTGGGGAAATCTGAATTTGACTGCTCTCGTGTGGATGAGCGCTGGCGAGATGGTTGGAAGGACGGTAGTTGTGATTAATCCATAGAGACTGCTTTGGAAATCTAACGGAACAATTCAGTCTGGTGTCGAGTCACTACAGGGCGATGTGCGAGTCAATAACTGTGTTTGCGTGCTTGTGTGCGTGACTGATACGGCTTGTGGGAATAAAGGTAAACCAATTCTAAAAGTAAACTATTGATTCTAAAAGTAAACTTGAAAATCTTGTCCTAATAATATTTTGATAAATGATTACATAAATGTATTACCTCCTGAGGGACTGAGGCCTTACATTTAACCCAAGAATTGCCAGAAACCTGTGAACTTAAGTCACTGACAAACTCGTGGGGACTTTTTCGTTATGACATTTCCTTATTGCAGGGGCATTTGCATATTTCTGTGACTAATATTAATTTTCCCTGAACACAGTTGTAGAGGGCTGCCCTGTGGCATTTTACATTTATCTGCAGGCGTTATCCTGATGTTTTAGAAAATGTATCTGATTAATTGCAATTTTCATTTCCGTTGTTCTGACAGAGAAAACTCATGCTGTGTTTTGCAAAATGTCATCCCTTGAATGGAATGAAGTATCAAGGGGGTGAAATTCAAATCTTTTAAACTGATTACTAATTTTCTTTGGATCCAGAAGTGGTATGATGATAAGTTCTACTGAACTACTTATTCTTAAAGCAGATAACCTCTCTATCTCTGCTGTGAACTTCTGTCTGTCCTGGAAATAGCTCAAGGCTGATATCTGTAATGAAGCATATTCAGCTTTGTTTAGCATACGGTATTTCTGAGATGTCCCTAGTGCTTTGAAATTCTTGATTGGTACTTGCTGACCTGGTTGATATTCTGGTGTTATCCTTTAGCTAAAAATCTCTAGAACAAAAGGCCTTTACAAGCCCCCTGCAGTATCTGAGTCCCGCTTAAGACTGCAGTGTCAGCTTCACGTAGTATTTATTGCACAGGGGACTCAAAGGAGCCCGGAGGGTAGATTCCCTCTGTGGAAGCTGGTCAGAATCCATGCTGTTGTGTATTTTTCCTAGGTCAGCTATACTGCATCAGTGTATTGATATATAAATGTGAATTTCCGATTCAAGTGAAATAGCACCATAAATAATTTACACTGTATTGCATATAAACACATCTCTTTATTAAAAAAAAAAGTCTCTTTATAAAAGAGACAGCTTACAAAAAAAGTCAAAATAATTTCAAGTTAGATAGTGATTATCATGTCCTTACTGCATTTCTGGCTGTGAAGGGTTTGCAGGAGTTTGCACAAACCATGACAATAGTAGGCTTTTTCCTTCTGTGCTTCCTG
>NW_010143947.1:2850-10804 GCF_000699245.1 Pterocles gutturalis
GTGTGTTTTAGTGAGCTTCCTTATTTCATGCACTACAGTACATTTGTAAATTTACTTTTGCCGATAGAGTGAGTCTTACCTGGAAATGTTAATGATGCTTCTGTAATAGTATTAGAGTGATGATAGCTTGTATCCAAGAACTTTGATCTTCAAACCTGCCCGCATGGGGCTCCTTAGTGTTAGAAAAGCAATAAGAACTTCGGAAATACCTTTTAATGTTTATTGGCGTGTTCAAGTTCTTTCAAGTTGGACCTGTTAAAACAGTATACGTTGTATGGACTGGTTATTCCTGAAGTTTTTTATGTTATAATGTTCCTAGACAAAAAACCAAGAAAGCTGATGATAAGGTACTTTATAAAGTCTCCAATCTGATTTATGACTTGACAGTATAATTCAGGTTATTAAAAGTGCTCAGAAGATTTCCCTACTGGCATGCTGAGATTCTTAAAACAAATAAATTCCAGCCCTTGGCTTTTGTCCTTTTAGTGTTAAACTCAATCGCCAAAACAAAGCACATTGGTATCCCCTGGTGGACCAACAAAAAGGCTGCAGCCCACTCAGCCCCCTCCCTTTTGTCAGGCATGACCTCAGCTGCCCGGCTCTGTCAGGGTAGCTTTAGCAGGTGTGGACGGGCTTTTCCTTCTGGACTTGGTTGTGCTAAAGGAGGAATTTGCAATCTGCTCTTGGCTGTCCTCTCTGATGATTTCATCACCCATGGAGCAGAGAAGGAGAATTCTTCCTCATTTGCTTCAGCATAAATGAGCAGGTTGGTAAAACACTTCTCTCATCCTATTTCATCTTAATACTGAAAATGGGCCGGGTTGGAGAGTTGCATGTACTTGTGCAGGCGCGCTTGGTCTCTGCTGCTGAGTTCTGGGTCTGCTTTTGTCTTGTGCTGGTGGGTGCGTGGTGACCTGCCACCACCCTGCAGCATCTGTCCACATCTTAAGAGTGTAGAGAGGAAAATAAACGTGTATCCTGCTCAAAATCAGGGGGAGCAGCTGTGGCAACAGTACTTTTTTGTCACCTTGTGGTGTTCAAGGAGGCAGTAGAGGTGTGCAGAAGGAAAAGCCTCTCTGCCGCCATGTGCTGTTCTGTCCTGGCAGCTGTGCAGGGCTGGGGAAGAGCCTTAAAGCTGATGCCAGCGTCTTTAGCGAATGCTTCCTAATAATGAGGCCAGCAGCTGTGGCTGCTAGGATGTTACTGGGACCGTTTGTAACTTTGCTAAGTGGCCATTTGGTAAAATACATGCTTGCACTCTGTTCTCTCATGTTTCTGGCTTTGCAGAAGAGCTCTGACTTAGGTGTTTCTTAGGCATTTCATCATCTCGATAGACTTGATTGTGTGAGGAGGGGGAGAATTTTTTTTTTTTTGCTGCTCATTTGTTTTAATCTTATGTAAGGAATTTCTATTGAAGATACTTGTATTTGTGTACAGAAAATTGTGAATTCTCTTCTAAATGCACTTGATTAAACCTAGTTTTAAAAATATCTGTATTCAAATTATATTTCCTGTTGATGTGAAAATAATAAACTGAGTTCACTCCTGGTGTCTCTACCTTAGGAAAAGGTCGTCATGGTGGTGTGTCTAACCTTCTGCATGCTAAAATATTTCTGCCTGAGCTTGCCTGCTGGGCTGAGGGGGTGTGATTCTGTGTGTATGGATCAGGTAAGGTGGGGCTGCAGCTGATCCTTTGCTGTTGTGCTGCTGAATTGACACAATTCTCTGCGGGCCAAGGAGCTACAGAAATGCAGTGATTTTGTACAGCCGGTCCTTGCCTAGCAGATCAGGGTTTGTTTCAATGTGGGGACCAGTGGGATATTTTACAGAGTTCAAGTGGGTTTTGCTGTTGTATGTTTCTAACAGCATTAAGGGTAGTGTTACACTTGGGAGTAGCTCAGATCTTGCTGAATCTGAGCAGGGTGGCGGAGGAGGGTGTCATCCACTCAAGGGCAGTATTTTTTAACTGCATATTCACTGCACAACCACAGGCATCCCGGCACATCTCTTATAAAGGGGAAGCTGCTTCCTATCCATACGAGGAGCCCTTGCGATCCGAAGCGCAGTCAGGAGGAGGTGCTGCCTCAGGAGCTTGTGGGACCTTCTTCAAGAGCTGCTCCTGTGTAACAGGCACCTGGCTAACCTTTCGGCTTCACAATGGACTTACCGTTTTCCTGGACTGCTTTGCATTTAGAGCTGTAATTTTTTTTTATCCTTTTTTATTTTTCCCCTGAAAGCAAAGAGCAGAGAGCCATGAGGGAATTGTCTGCTTCATGAATGGGAGGCAGACTTGCTTAAGCAAGTAACAAGTGCAGATGTTGGTGGAAGCACCACTATGCCTGTAATATTTTTCCAGGGATTAGCTGTTCCTTTGCAGCGTGTTGGGTGTATGCAGTCTCCTGTTGGCAGTGAGATTCACAAGAATCGCTTTGCTTGCACATCTTTTGCTCTAGCCTGTTACAGGCAGTGTGTGATATTTCTTCCTGTTGGGAGTTTTACAGGCTTGGAGAGGGCAGGGTTTGGATTTTCTTGGGGGGTGGGGGTTTGGGTTTTTGGGGGTTTTTTTTGCCCATCCCTATCAGCATCATTTTTTTTTCCATTCCTGGAACGGCTGTTCAGGTTTTTTGTCTGAATGATAAAGAGGAGCTGTTCAGTGTAGTCAGGAATAAGCACTTCAGTAGATCTGAAGTCAGCTCTTGATTTTGTAGGCTAATAGAAAATATAAAGCAAGTTAAGCAAAACCACAGCTAAGGGCACGTAGGCAAATTGGCAGTTAGAATGCGGAGGACTGTCCGAAGGGACGGGGGTCAGTGTTGCGGTCAGCTGGAGCCCTGGCCTGGATTGGCGATCCCGCAGGGAATTGTCCCTGAACAGCGTGATGCTCCCCAGCTGGCTGACACGGCCAGTTCAGGTGTGTCTGCACCGATGCACAAGTCAGCTCACGGTTGAGGGAGCTGGGAGATGGTGGTAGTTGTCGTGCAGTGTGCATCCTGCTGCACGTCAGAAAACTTGCCACAACTTGCACAACCCTGGAACAGGGGTTGGTTCCTACCAACTGAGGATAAATGGGACTTGGTACCTGCATCTGTGCTGATGCTGCGGTGTCTCTGATTGCTGTCAGTTCTTAATTTTTATAATTACCCATAACATTTCCAGAAATAGTCTAACAAGCAGCACTAGCATTTGCCAAACTTTGAAAATCTGTTCTCCTTGGTGCGTGATAATCCTGTGTGGGCTAGTGACAGGTAGCTAACACAGCCTGGAAGGTCTGTGTTCACAGCAGCTGGCACGGTCTAGCCCTTGGCCGGTGGTCCGGGCACCCAAGCCCACCCAGTCCTGCCCCTGCCTCCCATGCCCTCGCTGCGTTACTGTCGGCTGCCCGGTGCGCTCTGCTGCTGCGTGTTGTGCTGGTGCAGGCGCTGGTTTTCCTTTCGAGCACTGCTCATGCAGGTGCCTCTATGCTGCTCCCAGGTTTTTCCTCCCATAGATCACATCGTGCTGCTTGGCTTCTCTTCTCCCTTGACTCAATGTCCTTCACAGGTGTGAAGCTGAGAAAATTTTCTTTGCATCTTCAGCAAGCCAACAGCAGAGGGCAACAGAGCCTGTAGTTCGTTGACTTTCCTGTCTTCTAAACTTCTCCGGAGCAGCAAACTGCTCCGGCTATCAAATGTTTTACCCCTTTCCTGTGGGTTTGGGAGTGGATTTTGGTGACTTCAGTTACTTTTCAAACTAGTATGCAATACCTCTTGTATAATTACCTACATGAGGCATGTTTTATTTCGTGAAATACCTTTTGTGTAATTACCTACATGAGGCATGTTTTATTTCTCTGTCTGCAGCTAAAATCTGCACTTGGAAGTCTAATAAAACTGGATGATGCTATTTCCAGTGTGTTTCCTGCCTGATCTTCAGCCTGTAGCTCATCATATTGGAGAGGTTCTGGATTTTTATTAGGGTTAAGAGACTAGAAAGGGCTAGAATTTTATTGTGATTTTATTCTATTTTTACCTGATAATTTTTTAACAGTCACTTTCTGGTACAGAGCACGGTGTGTGTAGCGTGGGACATTGCTTGCTTGCAGGAAAGCTGCAGCCAGCCTTCAGAGTCCTCTCGGTGGCAGGGGCTGCGTGGGGTTAGACCCTGGGGCGTGTTTTGTTCTTCCTGTGGCCAGGGGCAACAGCAGATGGGAGCCAGACCTGCGTCTTGCTCAGAGGTGAGCTGGTCCGGACAGGCACAATGCAGCTTGCCACACACAAGCTCTTCTCTGCAGAGCCAGACCTGCGCCTTGCTCAGAGGTGAGCTGGTCCGGACGGGCACAACGCAGCTTGCCACACACAAGCTCTTCTCTGCTCGTGCACAGACCAGACATAGGCAAGGGGAACTTTCTGCATGGGAGGAGGCAGGAAGGAATCCCACAGAGTTCCACCAGAGCCTTGCTTGGAATTAGCAGATCTGTGAGAAAGAAAACAGTTGAGTTAGATTAATGTCTTTCCTACAGCAGACACCAGGCAGCTATTTCATGCAGTCCCTCAAAGCTTCCATT
Organism: Pterocles gutturalis; assembly: GCF_000699245.1. NCBI lineage: Eukaryota > Metazoa > Chordata > Aves > Pterocliformes > Pteroclidae > Pterocles > Pterocles gutturalis. Next base: position 7,394 of record NW_010143947.1, read on the forward strand.
TTTCCCAGAAAACCAAGCTTTAGGTCTAAACCCAAGTCCCAGTGCTGGATGGGGGCTTTCCTTTCAAATGCTGAATGCAGTGGGCAAAGCTGGGCTTCCCCTGCTTCTTCCATCCTTGACATCCAGCCCAAGGTACCAGCAGTGTGAAAAAGTGGATTCTGTGACTGTGCCTGGTGTCACGCTGCTCAGACGGGGTAAAAGACACGCAAGGTATATCAGACAAGGTCTATATGGCCAGAGCATGTGGCTGGAGACTCAAAAAAGAGCAAAATTCAGTTTTTACTTAGTTCTAAGCTGCTTGCTGGACTCCAGGTAAGTCACTTCATCTTCTGTAGCCACCCATCTTTTCTGCTTCTGCAAAATGGGGATAAAAATAGCGGTTTCAGCAGCCTTTGCCTGTATTTCCTATTTAGATGAAAATCTCTTTCGGGGAGGCTGTTATAATGTTCTGCACAGTCCTGGGCCTGAGGCTGTTTGCTATAATAAAATCCCTCATTGCAGTCTATCCCACAAATCTCCTTTCCGTCAGGTTACAGCTGTTTGGAATCTGAGGACCTGTTTGGTGTTTGCTGTGTAAAGTTAAGAAACAAAGCGGTCCTTATTTTCAGCATATTGCTACAAATACTGCATTCGTTATGCAAACATTGTGGCCTTTTATTTCCCTAAGAACTTGTGCTGTGGATCTCGCTTTGTGGTGCAAGACGAGCAGAAATAATAATAACAAAAGGAGCGAGCTGGGTGAGCTCCTCTGGCAGCAAAGCTGGATGTAGCTCAGAGGAGAATTGCAGCAGCTCTGCGTGTTGGAGCGCGGCTCCAGCTGCTTGCAGGCTGCCCCGTGTCCTTGTTGCTGTCAGCTTGCCTCGCGCTACCGTCCCTGCTTAGCGGCAGCACCGCGCAGGCAGCAGATGGTAAGCACCAAAGTCAACATGTTGGTCAGGCCCTACACAATGAGACGTGCTGCCGTGGTCATCAGGAGGTGCGTTTGGAAAGCAGCGAGGGATCTGATTTCCCTTTCGTCCAGCTCCTCCCAGGGTGTTGTGCACCTTCAGGTAGCAGAGGCCAGCCCAGTGATGGGATCGGATCAGGTTTGCCAAAAACCCCGGACTTTTCATGCTATGCAATATTTTGAGAAGAAACAAAAAATCAGGTTGGTAGGTGAGGCGTCAAGCCTGCAGTTGCACCACCGGGAAGTGCTTGGAAACCCTTTGGGGTTTTTGCTCAGTTTGGTTTTTATCCAGGTACTGACATATTAACTCTTCCATTCAAACCAATGCTATCTCGACTCATTGGATTCTGCTGGCCAACTCTTCCCTGGCACTTTCAGTTAGGAAAGTTTTTCTGCCTTTTTTTCTCGCACACTCACCTTGTGTTTATACTTGCACGGGAACTCCTGAACCCACCTGAGAAACGGCTGCATTGCAGAAGTGGGTGAGTAACCGGCTAATAAATGATCTTCCAGATATTTCTGGATCTCTTAGGGCGGAGGCCATTAAGTAGCTTTCCGGTGACAGCATGGTAAGGTACTGCTAATCGGGACGTCCATTCTCTGCAACTGGACACTAGGAATTTCTAAGCACCTCTCAAATATTTCCATCCACTCTCCTTTTTTTTTTTTCTAGAAACTAATGGCTGGAAGCGACGTTAGCCAGACTCTAGGGAATGGCAAGCAAAGCTTTTCAGAGCAACAAACAAATGGCCATGCTGCCCGGGGAATGTGCAGGACAAGCCGCTTTACCACCCGCGCCCCTGCAAAAGGCGGTGTCAGACCTCGCGGAGCTGCTGGGGCCGGTGGCTGCAAACCGTGGCCAGAGCCTGGCTGCTCCCTTTGGCTTCCAGCTCCTTTGGGTTGCTCGGCCGAAGCAGCCGCGCTGCAAACACATTGTCAAAGCTGTTCTGGGCGCAGGGCGGTTTCACATCACTATTGTATTTTAGAGAAGTAGAAAGCGGAGCTGATTGTTTTGCCTGCCAAATCAGGAGCAGCATTGCGCTGCTACCCTCTGCACAGAGGAGATACGGTGGGTCCTGCTGATGGAATCATATGAGCTCATCTTGTCCGTTACCGGGCTTCCCATGGGCCAGGTCTCGACACCAGCGATCCTAGCACCGGGGTTGTGAAGCAGGGTGCGATAGCCTCAGCCATCTGCTTGGAAATTGTTTGCAAATACGTTCTGCTTCTCAGAGCGACACTAGCATGGCTTACAGCCCTTCGGCTGCCAGCAGGTAGCTCGGTGAGTGTTCCTACGTGGGTTCTGCTCAGCCACGTGCTCGGTGAGCGTTCCTACGTGGGTTCTGCTCAGCCACGTGCCCATTGCTGCTCTCCCTGCTGTGGAGCTGGTTGGGACCAGCCCTGAGCTGGTGGAGAGGGCTGACTTGAACAGGCACTGGGGAAGGAGAAAGCCCCGCATCTTGTCTCCTCTCCATCCACGTGTTTACCCCTGGGTAAAAAACAGATTTTTTTTTTTTTTTTTTTGTGTTGGAGACAAAGCTTAAGAAGTCAGTGGGGCTACAAACAGCATGAGGCAAACTCACATTTTCCACCGCCCTTAGTTAAACTCACAAAAAATCAAAACACGGGCAGATCTCGGGCACTCGTCTGCTCCCTGTCACTGCAATCCAGGTGGAAGGATGAATGCAGACAGAACTCGTTCAAATGAACAAATGCTCCAGAACGTGCCATTTCCAAATGCTGCTCTTGTCCTCCATTTGCTGGGGAAGATGCTGAAGGTGCTCTGTCCTTCCCCGTTGCCGCCTGGCTCCGCGTGCCTGTGAGCTTGTTTGCAGCAATGGGAAGTGAAACAGAAGCAGTACAGTTTCCGTGTAGGCTGGAGATAGCTGCTGGGCTTTATCTGCATGGTGGCAGGGGACAAAAGCTAGCACAACATGACAGGAGAAATGATTGCATAAACATACTGCGCAGAGCAGAAGTTGCAGAGATGAACCTCGAAGCGAGAGGACAAGTTCAGAAGCAGGGCTTTCTGCAGGGATCTTGCCTGGTGCATCACGGGCATGCCCTCAAGCCTGTGAGCCCTCTATCTGCCAGGAAACGGGTGTGATTTGCACAAGTTCGGGGCTGAGAGATACAGGATGCTCTTTTCTCAAAGCATGGAAATTATATTTTTTTTTTTTGAGAATACTGGAACAGCTGCTTCTCAACTGCTGAAGCAGTTTGAAAATCTCACTGGTAGTAAGCCCCTCGAGTAAATACGGGGGTTGTCCTTCATCTGCAATTCAGGGATGAGCTGGCGATGCTCTTGACACTGGGGTGCGATCCTCCGCCAGCCCCATGAGACATCCTACCAGAAGAAAGCAGGAGGGACCAACCTGGCGTTCTCTTTGTAGCCGTTTCTTTTTTGCGTAGTAAAATGGGATTTCTACCGAGCTGGTGACATTGAGCAACGAAAGGCTGGAGTC
>NW_010143947.1:10816-12324 GCF_000699245.1 Pterocles gutturalis
GAGTCAGAAATAGATCTGGAGAGATGATGACTCACCTGTAATTGAAAAAACCTGAACGGCACCATGGTGAGCTTGAGCAGTTAAATCCCGATGCCACCTTGGCAGGAAGAACAGACAAAGCCACAAAAGGCCAAAGCGACGGGGCCCAGCACCCGGGAATCCTTCACTTTGTCACCACGTTTTGCACGTAAGGGGCTTAACACGGTCCCCGTGTAACCCCCAGCAGGAGCACGGGTCCCCGCACAGGGACACGGAGCCGTAGGGACAGCAGGGTGGGGGGAGAGCTGCGGGGGGAGCCCCGAGAAGCCCCCCAGCCCCGAGGGGAGACCTGCGCCGTGGCAGGAGGGCGGGGAAAAAAAAACTGTCCCTGCGGTTCCCGTCCGAAGCAGAGATGATGTCAGAGTTGTCATGGCATCGGTATCTATGGAACCGGGATCATCATCACCGCGGTGCTGCGAAAACTACCGGGGGAGATGGTCCTGGAGCCGGGGGAGCTCCCTGTGCAGTGATGGAGGGTTTCCTGCTGGAAGGTTCCTCTCTTTTCCTCCTTCCTACTGTCCCCAGGGAGGGAGTGGAGCAGCGGTGACCTCCCTGCGCCCTAGGCTGTGACATGTCCCTCCTGCCAACAGCCCCGGGACCTGCAGCCGCACGGTTGCCCCGGCCATAGCCCCAGTAGCCCTCGCCCTGGCACAGTGACACTGGTGTAGCACGGTGACCCTTGCAGCAACACCTCCAACAGCTGTCCCTAGAATCTGCAGCATGGTGACGGTGGCTGTAGCGAGGTACCCTGGCTGTGGTGTGGTGTCCCCTCTCCCAGCACGCTGTCTCCAGCCGTTGCATAGTGACCGTGGCTATAGTATGGTGGCCCTGGCTGCAGCACAGGGACTCCAGCTGTCGCACACCTTCCTCAGGTGTGGCACGGTGTCCCCAGCTGTGACACTGCCTGTGGCACAGTGACCATGGCCATAACATGGTGTCCTCAGCCCCAGCACAGTGACCGTGGCCATAGTGTGGTGTCCCTGGCCCCAGCCTGGTGACACTGGCCATAGCACCGTGCCCATGGCCACAGCCTGGTGACACTGCCTGTACATGGTGACACAGGCTGTACACGGTGACACTGACCATACACGGTGACATTGACTGTGCACGGTGACACTGACTTTACATGGTGACACTGCCGGTGCATGGTGACACTGACCATACACGGTGACACAGGCTGTACACGGTGACACTGACCATACACGGTGACATTGACTGTGCACGGTGACACTGACTTTACATGGTGACACTGCCGGTGCATGGTGACACTGACCATACACGGTGACACAGGCTGTACACGGTGACACTGACCATACACGGTGACATTGACTGTGCACGGTGACACTGACTTTACATGGTGACACTGCCGGTGCATGGTGACACTGACCATACACGGTGACACAGGCTGTACACGGTGACACTGACCATACACGGTGACATTGACTGTGCACGGTGACACTGACTTTACA
>NW_010143948.1:0-14893 GCF_000699245.1 Pterocles gutturalis
CGCGGGTCATCGAGGAGCCCGGTGCGTGTCGGGGCGGAGGGGTGCGGAGGTGTCCGCTCCCCTTCCGGGGACGCTCCGCCGCCCTGGAGCTCTCCAGGAGCGGCAGATGTGCTCGTGCCGCCGGGGGCGGTCTGGCGGCTGCCCCCACCCGGGAGGAACTGTCTGCCACCACCCGTGAGTAACTGTCCCACATTTGACAAGTGAGGTGGAAGGAGCTGGGTTCAAGTTATTCCAGCATCCTTACGTCCAAAAAGCAGATGTGTAAGCAGTGTGTTTCTCTGTTGGTTAAGGCAAGTCGGCGTTTTAAAAATACGTTGTCAGGAATTCTGGAATTCCGTGTGTCCTTGCAAGAGGCTGCCAGTACATTAGTTTTCCAAGCAGTGAAGTCTTCATCTTGTTATAAAACAAATAAGGAAATAAAAATCCTGCAGTTCCCAAAGTTGGCAGGAGAACTTTCACGTACCTATGTCCTGGTTTCAGCTGGGACAGGTTTAATTTTCTTCTTGGTTGCTACTATGAGGCTGTGTTTTGGACTTGTGCTGAGAAAAACATTGATAACATACTGATGGTTTTAGTTGTTGCCAGAAGAGTCAATGATATTTCAGCTTCCCATCCTTTGCTGCTGTGCAGGTGCACAACAAGCTGGGAGGGAACGTCGCCAGAGCAGTGGGCCCAGGATTTGTGCCTAGGTTTAGGATTAAGACCCATATTGGCCACTGGTATATTCCATATCGTGCAACATCATGCCCAGTATATAAAAGAGGGTGATGGGAAGTTCGCTCTCTTGCTGTCTCACTCAGGCTCTCTCTCTCTCTTTTGGGATTGTGGTTTTGGGACACCGTTAGCCAGGAATGGGCTGGACCTTGATTAGTCGGTGGTGAGCAGTTGTGCTATGTATTACTCATTTATTATTATTATTGTATTTCAATTATTAAATTGTTCTTACCTCAATCCATGAGTCTCTTTTCCCTTTACCCCTTTAATTCTCTCCCCCATCCCCAGGTGGCAGGGGAGGGTGAGCAAGAGGCTGCATGGTATTTGCTGCCTGGGTGGGTTAAATCACCACAACCTGCATTAAAGTTTTCTTCAAATAATCTTTCACAACCTGTGTTGTCCTTCATGTCCCTCTGCCAAAGGTTATCGGCACCACAGATTTCGTAATACAGCACTGGAAGGCTGAGAAACTAATGCATATGGGTGTGTTTTCTCCACTCGTGGTGGGAAGGCATGGCATATGCTTTAGAGGGTAGTTTCTTAAGTTACTGAGTGTGGATTCCCAGCACACACCTGGAAGTAATATTAAGCACTGTTGCTTAAGAGCTCACTTTTCTCTCCCAGCTACAAGTGGTGACTTCCTCAATAGATTGGACCAAAAGGAGCATATGCTTGTGCTGGGCCTCAGCCACTTCATAACTTAAATTCCACTTCCAAGGGAAGATGTTGGCCATCTGTTAGGTACTAATCCATACTGGAATGCAGGCAGTAGCAGTGACTTTACTGTTGTGATCTGACGTGACAAAACTGATATTTCTTCTCGGAAGCATATATTCAGAGTATTCTTGCATTTGGCTGTTGCTAGCATTGCAGCCCAAAGATAGCCAGGCGAGTTTCAGCTGTGTCAAAAGTATTTTTACAGTCTGGAGACTTACTTATGGCAGTACCTGAACCATGATTTTGCAAATGCACTTAACAAAGTTAAGACAGCGTGATCTCTTTCTAGAAAACAATACCATGCTTCATCACTCCTGTGAATATAATGCTGCATATCTAAGGTGCCTTCCAGGTGCATTATCTTTGGGATTTACGCCTGTCTGCTCCTGTGCAAGCTGTAAACTGTCAATTTTCTGTCCATAAATGCTATGTCTGATTTTCCTCACAGACCAGCCAAGGGATTGAATTAGTCTTCCAAAAAGAAAGAGAGTTTGTGAAGCACTCTGTAGAATGCACGTGGAAGCTAGCAGAAGCCCAGCAAAAACTTGGTACCTTAGCACTGCATAATTCAGAGTCTTGTGATCAGGCATCTGCTCAAGCAAAGACTGAAGCTGCAGAATTGAGGTGGAGAGAGGAAGAGTGGAGAAGAAAAGAAGAAGCACTAAACCAGACGGAAAGACAGAATCTATGGAATGCAGATCCTGTTAGTAAGGAGGTATTTAATAAGGTATGACCCATATCAGTATGCATGAAAACAAGTATTAGCCTCTTCTTTTTCATTCCACTTGTTAGTAGTCTTGAGTGTCTTCTGTGTCCACTACAGCACAAAACCACAGTCCGTGTTAAATGTGGGGTTTTTTTCCTTACTTTGCCTCATAAAAGGGAGCAAGCTGCACTCGTACTACAAATCTGGATGATGTTTCTCTACCAGAAGTGCAGATAAGAACTTGTGTGGGTCATCTAGGTATTGGATATGGGCTGGCAGTGTGTGCTTGCAGCCCAGAAAGCCAACCGTATCCTGGGCCACATCTTCAAAAGAAGTGTGACCAGCAGGTTGAGGGACATACTTCTCCCTCTTTACTCTTCTCTCATGAGACCCCACCTTGAATACTGTGTCCAACCTTGGGGTGCCCAGCACAATAAAGACATGGACCTGATAGAGCAGGTCCAGAGGAGGGCCATGAAGATGGCTGGAGGGCTGGAACACCTCACCTACGAAAGAAGTCTGAGAGAGTTGGGGTTGTTCAGCCTGGAGGAGAAAAGGTGCTGGGGAGATCTTACTGACCTTATTGTGGCCTTTCAGTACTTCAAGGGGGCTTATAAGAAAGATGGAGACTTTTTTTTAATCATGGCCTGTAGAGATGGGACAAGGGGCAATGGTTTTAAACTGAAAGAGGGTAGGTTTACACCTGATATAAGGAAGAGATATTTTTTTTTTATGAGAGTGGTGAAACACTGCAACAGGTTGCCAAGAGAAGCTGTGCATGCCCCATCCCTGGAAGAAATACAGGTCAGGTTGGATGGGGCTTTGAGCATCCTGATGTAGTGGAAGATGACCCTGCCCACAGCAGGAAGGAAGTGGAACTACCTGGCTTTTAAAGGTCCTTTCCAACCCAAACCACTCTGATTCTATGTAGTGCAAGTGTTGCCAAACATGCTGAACAATATTTTCTTCACATGAAGAGTGTGCTTCTCTACTGTGCTGAATTCTTAAAATGTGAAACTGTTAGTTTGCCTCTTGTAATGACTACTGCAATGCAGGTAATTTAGCACAAGGTTTTTTTAATAGTAGAATCTCAAGCTTTGATTTCACAATTTCATTTGAACAGCTTGCCCATCTCCTAATTTCACTGATTTAGCTGCATCCAGGCTGCAATGTACTTGACTCTCATTGTTGACAGATCAGCAAGTTCCTACCTGAAGACTAAAGTTTCTCAGAGTTCTTTGGTCAGTAGACTATAATGTGACTTTTAAACTCTATTATTAGGTAATGCACTTTTTTAAAGAAAACCTACTCAAGTATATGACATGACTCTAAAATTAGAGCATAGCCCTTTAAATAGCAACATATTAAAATATGTTCCTATATGTCACAAAAAGGTATGTCTGGAGTTTCTGTGATAGTACAATTTTTTTCTTCCTCAGAGTTTGATTAATCAAAAAAGAAAAGAAATAGAAGATGAAGATGTGTCTGAATCACTTATGCAAAAACATGAACAAAAGATTAGACACTTTGGTGAGTGTGCTTTTTCCAACATTTTGCCATTCAAACTTCCACAGATTCTGTGTATTTTTGCTCCTTATTGTACAGGATGAATGCTAACAAATGAAAGACCTGGCTAATAGACTGTTCAGCTTTATTTTGTCAGGACAGATAGTAATTTCAAGGTGTAAACTGTGGAAGCTTGTTAGTTCCTGTGACAAATAAGAACTTAAATTTAAAAAAAAAATCAATAGTCAAATGAGTTTAAGCCCTGAAAACTAAAGTTCTAACAACTTTTTCTGCTGTTCAGTGGGAAAAGGCAGGGACATTAATGGAGATATGAGCTGCGTGTATAAAAGTACATGGGACTGTCCATAGCGGTCTAATTTCAATAAATGTTTCCCTGGTGGCTATTAAGCTACAAGGGTAGTGACTGATTAAAGAGAAATGTCTGGAAACACTATGTGCATGCAGTTGTGCATTTCTTAAAATTACATTTAATTATCCACTAGGTGTCACTTTAGCTCTGTCATAATTGTTGAATCAAATTAAGCACAAAGCTTATCTTGTAAAGTAACGTGAAATTTTGATGGTTCTCTGAAGTGCTTTCCATTCTTAGTTACAGGCTGCTTTCAGATTATGGTGTAGTATAGACACACTTGGAATTCCTGAAGAATCAAGAACAGGACTGAGTTAGCAAAAATCCAGTTATTTGTACAAACTCATTTTTACTAAGCTATTTGGCTTCTAAGAATCTTCAACTGTTTTAAAGAAAGGGTTCCTAGCCCTATTAGCCTTAGCAAGCCTTGCAGGTACCAAGCTGAGGCACAGCACTGTCAGAGTATGCAAATAGCAGTGATAGGCACAGGTTCTCTCAAATACCTTAAATGCTAAGTGTAATGATAGCAAAATAGAAGATGTCTCCCCTGCTGTGCATTTCATCAGGAAAAAAAAAATTCTTGCAAGGCTTCCTAGCTAAGAGTTGGGCAAAACTACTTTTTTGTCTAAATTCACATTAAGCTGTTACAGGAAAAACCTTATTACAGAAGGTCATCAGTTTTTTCCTAAATTCAAAGACATGTTGTTATTTTAATTCAAAATACATAAGTCCACTGTAAAAAGGGACAGTACATTAATGCTCTTTCAAGTCTCTTGTTCTGCACTAGCTGCTGCCAAAGGGCTCTGCTAGCCGTGTTGCATGAGTCCTGTTTCTGGATCCTGCTCCGGCTTCCAAGCAATAAAGAACTTAAGCGTGATAGCTCTCTTGAAAACAACCAAAAGAAATATATTAGCCATTGCTTTCCCTTTAGGCATTTGCTTTCTAGAATTAAGGTTAGCTTAGGTCACTGCCACTGAATTATCTTTAGCCCAGTTATAAACAGGTAAAGCTGTACCTCTGGTATCTCTTGCCAGTAATAACTTGACTGTCAGTGATACATGAAGTTCAGTTTTAAGAAGTGGCCTGAGTACTGAGTTCTGATTTTTAAACACAGCTCTTTACATGAAGGTCGCTTCATGCTGTCACAATTCAATCTTGTAGTTAAGCTTCCAATACTGATGTGGCTTTGCTTTTTGAGATCAAGCTGTTCCTGTAATTAAATTCAAATTTCCTATAAACCTAGCAAATCATGTGTTAGAAGCACTTTAATTTTTAACACATTATAGATTCTTTTCTTTGCATTCTTATTTGCAAACATTTAGAAGATTTGTCTTCGTCAGAATAACTGAAAGTAAATCTATCCATAAACTTTTAAATCTATTTGATGTAACTAATAAATACCTACACCACTTTTTTAGTGTGTGTTAGTGTGCATGAAAACTGATTAAAAATAACTTCTCAACGATGTTAGAGATGCATTAAAATATAGGAAACTGTGACTGTTAAAATCTACTTTTGGTATCTTCAAATCTGATTATACCTCCTGGTAATGCTCTTTCAGTGTTGGTTATATGTATAAATAAATCCCTCAAACACCTGTTTACAAGGGTGGATAGTGATAGGACAAGGGGGAATGGTTTTAAACTAAGACAGGGGAGGTTTAGGTTAGAGATTAGGAGAAAGTTTTTTACCCAAAGGGTGGTGGCACACTCAAACAGGTTGCCCAGGGAGGTCGTGGGTGCCCCATCCCTGGAGGCATTCAAGGCCAGGCTGGATGTGGCTCTGAGCAGCCTGCTCTAGTGATTGGTGGCCCTGCATATGGTGGGGGGGTTGAAACTAGATGATCACTATGGTCCTTTTCAACCCAGGCCATTCTATGAAATATAGCTGCATGCTGTCATTCTGAGGTTAGTGAATTGCAAAGCTGTTATATATAGTGGGGTATCAATGAAAGTACCTTCCTTCCTGCATGAAGTTATTTTTCCATTTAGAATATCTTAACTGTGTTTCTCTTATTAGGTATGCTAAGCAGATGGGATGATAGTCAAAGATTTTTGTCTGATCACCCATATCTTGTATGCGAAGAAACATCTAGATATCTCATGTTGTGGTGTTTTCATCTAGAAGCTGAACAGGTACGAAGAAGATGTTTAAATTGTTTGAAAGCATAGTTTCCCACTTGCACTATAGAAAAGCCAACCAACTTAATTACCTATTTAGCTGTTCTTCCAATCCTCTCTCTACTTTATTGGAGAAAAACTCTATAGTGCATTGTCCCCTTGGTTCTGTGAGCATCAGTTCTCATCTGTTTAGGAACTAGAACAAAAGGAAATTATGCTGAATTTTAGGAATACAGTCACAGGAAATACCTTTTAAATCATAACTTTAACTTTTTTTTTTCAGAAGAGAGCTCTGATGGAGCAAGTAGCACACCAAGCCGTTGTAATGCAGTTTATTATGGAAATTGCCAGAAACTGCAATGTGGATCCAAGAGGCTGTTTTCGTCTCTTTTTCCAAAATGCCAAAGTAAGTCAACTTGGGTAATGATGGGAGAAACTCTTGATGCTGTACAAGGGAGCAGTGTTTTAGAGAAGGTTTATTGCTAACCACAAGACGCTAAATATTTTATTGACTGACTTAGGCTTACAGTAAAGTGTTTTGTTAGCAATTCTTTTCTAGACGGAATACTTTGGTGTAATTCCAGTTCTGAAAACAAAAGTTTTTCTGGATTTTGCTTCTCCCCATGGGGGGAGAAGCAAAATACAGCAGAGGGCCAACAGGGATTTTATAGATGGGTAATAACTAAGTAACAACAGCAAACACAGACCAGTTCAAGGACTGATTTTGGCTAATTACACCTGTGTTTTCACTGCATACCTATGTATTGTCACAACTTCCCATGTCGTCTGAAGTTCACAGTGGGGCCCAAAATAGTGTCCCTTTCCCATTACTGAAACAAAGCAATCCAAGAGCTATGCAGGAGAAATGCAGGAAGACTGCAGCTGTGGTTTGCTGTAAATTGTATTCAATTATTCAAGATTCTGATGGATCCTAATATTGCCTAAAGGAGGCAGTAACTACCTAAAGTGCGAGTTGACTGGTGCTTTGCTTTTGACCAGAGTGCTACAACAAGCACCTGTTCTTCTGTTTGGCTTCCGAGTTCAAATAAAGGAAAGGCTAAAATTAGATCTATTTTTACATGTGCTTAGATAAATCAATTACTTTGCTTCTACATAGAAATACTACAGATTGTCTTATAAAAAGAGATCTTCCTGAAATTTCATTTTAAATTGACTAAAATTATTCTTCAGTTGTTCACAGTGCTAGTCCCCGACTAAAAAGTAAATCTGGCTGAAGTGCAAATACTTCATTTTTGTCTTTGCAGACAGGAGAAGGCTATTTGGAGGCTTTTAAAAATGAACTTGAGGCATTCAAGACGAGAGTGAGAATCTGGTCACAATCACATGGCTTTCAAACTATGCTACTGCATGATCTCAGTGTAAATCCTGGACTTGTAGGAGAGCTGACATCTTTTTTACAGGTAGGTTTATTATTTCTATAAATTAATTTAACTAAAGGAGGATTAGGTTCTGTCTTGAGAAGCTGTACCTTTCTGAAATATAAAGAGGATTGTTACTAGAACTGCCAGTGCTCAGGATATAATGTGCAGTATTAATGTGCATAGCATATATGGGCTTTCTTTTTATGTGGTGGAATTCAGAAAGCATCAGCATAGAGCCAAAAGCATATGTTCAGTGTCCTTACATATTCATGCTTAAAATAAACACTGCATCATACAACTGATTAGCTGCTAGAACTGTATTTACAGACCTTATTTCCTTAGTACCGTGAAGTCTTCTCATCCTAAGATGGACAATATGAAGAGTCCAACTTAAGCTAAAATCGATCTCTCTGCCTCCCCCTCCATTTATACAGTTATGGAGAATTAAGCTATTAATTTTTCATCTGTTGCAGAACACAGGTGATCAGCAAGGTTCCGTAAACACAGATGTCTCCCGTTTAAACTCTGCGATACAAAGAGATGAAGAAGAATCTAAAATGATGGACATAGTATAGTGCTCTTAAGACTGAGGCCAAGTACTCTTTTTTTCTTTGTTTTTGTTTTGTTTTGGGTTTTTTTTTTTCAAAGAAACAAACATGGCTATTTTCTTGACACTTATTTTTCTGGGTACTGCACTTTATTTTTGGTGTCAGATTTTTTTTGTTGTTGTTTTTGGTTTGGGGGGGAAGAGATTTTCAAGGGTGGGCAATTCAGAAAAAACTATAATGTTGTTTGAAAATGTGCTGCTAGGATTTTGGTTGCCCTTGAAGAGCAGGGTTCTCATATTGCTGAATGTGAAACTGGATGTGTTTTCTGCTACTAACCTTGCCTTTCATGACTTTAGAAATTAAAGTATGAAAAAAAAAATCTGCACAAATACAATGTTTACAAGAAGCAGTAGATTCTTGGTAGAATCTGCTACTGTCTTACTACAGATGTGGACATGTTTTACTCTGAATATTGGAGATCACAGCTGTATTCATGTTACCTTGCTGACATTATAAGCTCTCAAATTTGGTTATCACTAATAGCAATAAATCAGTATCTGGTATCAGTATTTCACATCTGAATGGATTAGATTAAAACACTGGCTTTCTACCTCTGTTAAGGGGATTTTAATGTTACATTGTGCTTTCATTAAACATAACTTGGTTTTGTCCTAAAATATAAGCAATGCTTCTCTACATATGAGTGCTGGGCTGTATGATTTCAGAGAGTCTGACTCTCTTCTTGCTCATAGGGCTAACTTCAGACTTTTTTTAAACCAAGTCTCATTATGGGGAGACATATTGGATGGAGGGAACTTGAGGTACAGGCGTTAGGCTAAGACTTCAATTTAAACAAAAAGCTTTGTCACAGTTCATATAGGTAAGGTGTCATGCAGGATTTGAAAGGTATTTCAGATGCTCCTAAACTAAAGTGGGTTTCTGACATGACCAGCTTGAACAATTAAAGTGGAAAATCATTAAAAGTTTCCCATTTGAGGAGCTAGAAATCCAAATACTATTTCTAGACAAGGCCTTTCACAGAACCTCTGCAATCCAAAATTCTACTGTTCTTGTCTAACTTGCAGCTGTTACAGCAGTTCTATGTATAAAAATGTATACTGCAGTTGGAAGACTAGCAAAGACAGCTCATCTCAAATAATGCTATTAGTACACACTATCAGTCCTTTACTGTATTGTTGTTATTGTATGTAAGGTCTGGAAGGTATCTAGATTTCAGTAGTTTGAGCACAGTCTCAGGCAAAAGCTGTGCTAAGATCCAGTAATTTTCAGCTTTGGCTATAGAAATGATAGGGAAAGTCATAAGTCTGCAGTATATACCAGTGTGAGTATTAGTACAAATGCAGTAGCAAAGGCAGGAACTGAGATCCACTGATAGAACTAGCTTTTCATGTGCCTTGTGTTCTCTAGCAGTTCTTTTGCAGACAGACTGAGGATAAAGGAGCAAGCAGCAGTTCTGTCCCAGATGCAAATTAGAGATAAGCATCTTCGATAGTAATGTAAATATTATTAAAGATTGACAGATATTCCAGAGAGGATAAGTGAACACTGCCTTCTCCTTAATAATTAGTTAATTATTAAGGGAAACTAGTAACTTGAGGTTGTTCTTTAACTGAATTTTATGTACAAGGGTAGTAAGGGCAGTGTAGCAATTACAAGATGCTGTGCTATCATTAGCTAGAGACACATTGATTTAGCAACTTGGAATATACTGAAAGTTATTTTTAAAGTTTGTAAAGGACTAAAATTGGATGGTGTGGGAATAAGTGTCAGATCATAAGGGGATTTCCCCCCCACCTTCTCGTTCTGGCTAACTGAAACTTATGTAGGCTGGCAAAAAACCAAGCTTAGCTGCTTCTTATTGAAATCAAAATGCATAAATAGAGATAAGCAGCACATCAGGGTTTCTCATTGTAATGTGGTGTCATAGCTACTGTTTTCTAACCATTACTTTTTTTAAGGAAGCACATCTCTGAACTCACTTGGTCTACAGCCTCCATATAGACATTTCTGAAGATGAAAGTACAAGTGGTCAGCCTTTTGGCAAGCTTTCTTTAAAATGTGAGGAAGACTAACTGCTTACAGTGCTGGCTGTTACCATACTGTTCATTTATAGTAATGGGAAAGCTTTACCCATTCTACAATGACTATCTTTTTTGGACTCAAATGTGTCTCAGTATTGATAATATGAAAATTAGACATGCAAATGTAGTCCAAGGTACATCTGCACCACAGCTCTGTAGTTGTTTATAAACAGTCACTGCAAACAGAGACTGGGACCTCCCAGTAAGTCATATAGCTACTTCAGACATGGCCTAGACAAAGTTGTTTGTTCTTCGGGTTTTGATGACTCTTCTTCAAACTCTCAATCTGGTGAGCATAAAAAAAGGCCTAAGAGACATTGCTATTTTTCAGTGAACTCTGCATTACCTGGACTGTTTAGAAGTGTGGCCTGTGGAGGTTTGTAATGCCAGTTACCTAGTGAATAAATAAATACAGGAGCTGGTCAGAAACATGAATTAGTAGTATGAACTCATGAAAACCAGTCCGATTGCTACAGCAATATGACAAAGTTCATAATTTGTCCACTGGAAATCCTGGCACGGGCATCAATGAGCAGTTGTTTTCTCAAAGACAGTAGAAAAGACGCATTCAGTAGTCAAGATCATCTAGCCACAGCATTACCCGATTACACTTAATCTATTCAGTATCTCCTGTCTTTTTTACTAATAAAGTCTTAAAACAGCTGCACAAAGACAGAGGCTTCACCAGCTGTGTTACACATCCTTGAAACTCATATTTTCTCATGCCTGCAAGATAGCTGCTCTGAGGGCACAAATATAAACATTTTAATAAGGCAAATCATCCAAGCAGGTGTTAAGAGTAATTTAAGCCAAGCAAAACAAACTAACGTCTGTGCAAGCAAAGCTAAAAGAAGGTGACTGTCTTCCATGGGACCAACCTGTATGTATACTGGTTCTAGTCTGAAATGGGTTTTTGCAGAATGGTGGTCATGGTTCGCAACAGCTTCTGGTGGCCACAACTAATCACAGTCAAGAACTGTGCTTTCATGTCCTTATCATTGTTTCATGCTACATTTCATGAGTGAGTAAATCATCCTATCACTACACTCCTTGATTAAGAGTCCTTCCCCATCTCTCCTGTAGGCCCCCTTGAAGTACTGTAAGGCTGCTAGAAGGTTTCCCCGGAGCCTTCTCCTCTGTAAGCTGAACAATCCTAACTCGCTTAGCCTGTCCTCACAGCGGAGGTGCCTCTGATCATCTTCATGACCCTCCTCTGGACCCCCTCCAACAGGTCCATGTCTTTCCTGTGCTGGAAAATCAATCAATGTGCTTTGTAATTAAGCTGTATTTTGAAATGTTTCATTCACTAGTCAGTATTTGCAAACATAAATATTTTCTGAATAAGAGACACAAGAGTACCTGCTTTTGTTAAAATCGGTTACTATATTATAAAAATGAGGTATATTTAATATTTAAAAAATACAGCATTAAAGTGAGAACCACAGGCCACAAAGTTTTGTCATAATGTATGTTAAGGACAACATTAGAATTTAATTATTGATTACTCTGGTAGACCACTTAGACAAATTCTTGATTGCTGAATCTCATTTAATCAAGTGTGAGCTATGGCAGATGAGCAGAAATTAGACCTGTTTTCACCTGGGAGTGTCAGCATCTTTCTGGCTCACGTCTGGCAACTTGGTTTGGAGGAAGGCATAGATATGTGGCCAGATCTTATTGGTTTCTGTTCCAGAGAAGGATTTCAATAACCCTTTTTCCCTAAGGAAGCAAAAGAAGAAAGCATTACAAAAGTCAAATTGTTTAATTGCCCCAGGATTTCCACCTCCCCTTAAGATTGCCCTGGCAGGAGTGTGTGAATATGCATGTGATGATTTGACATGAAGGACAGCCGTAACATGAGGAACACAGGCTGGACATGCATTACTCTGTTCCTCAAACAGTGAGCTACTGTCCACATCAGTTCATAAAACTGACAGCTATCCACACAGTACTTAATAACAAACTATGAAGGGTAAAAATAAGCAGCAGCAATGCAGTTATGTAGCCCATGCTATACAGCAGCCATCCAAACAACCATGACTAACCCAGGTATTGAAAAGCTGCACCTCAAGGATAAAAGAAGGTGCATCTGAACAATCAACTGAACCAGGCACAATCAAGTTATTCTGAATTAGTTCTAGTAGCTAGTTTTATCTGTAACATATGTTATTATCAGTAATAATAGCTTAGGCCTATGTCTTACTGTGGTGCTTTGAGGTATTTTCACTTCAGAAAGCTACCAAAGGCAGGAAAACCATTGTCAATCCAGAAAAACTCCTTCTTTAAAACTTAACCACCCCAAAGATGGATTTTCTAGTCTTCTGCTCAACAGTTTTGGTAGAGCATAATGAAGGGTGGTGCATATGGAGATAGAGGAAGGACAGTCACTTCAGCATGTTGTCAAAAGGAGCCTGATTTCTTTGTCTAGGCAGGATAAGACTACAAAGCTCTATATAGTGACCTATTATTATCTATGTATTAATAATGTGATATTTGCAACTTTACATTACGAGAAACTTTGTGTATAATTTTGGCTCTTAAAAGAACTAATGATTTGTTATCATTCCACAGTGCAAATGGCAGTATTCTCAAATAGCTACTTATTCCTAAAGAGCCTTGCTAGCTGTGATTGGCACAGTCCTGGTCTTAGAACAGCTGCTTTTAAATCCTCATTAACAGTTTTTCTATTTGCATATCACTTCTTGACCCCTTGCCCTTGTTAGGAGGGCTTCTACTTATACATCCAGAAGACAAAATACTGTTAAATCTTCCAAAAAAAAGGAAGTATCTCTGTCACCTTACTAACCAGAACAATGTTGCTCAGAACAGTACTGTAAGGTATTGAGTAATGCACAGCACTCTTTATAAAGCTAAATATGTCTGCAGTGAAAGGCTCTTTTGCTAAGCAGGCTTCTGAATAGGTTTCATGCAACAGCAAAAAACATACTCGTTTTCCTAGGTTGATTTCTTACTGAGTTAATGAAAGATACACTGCTATTCATACCATGTTCCCTGTTGCAATATCTCTGTAATTGAAGAGACCTGCTCCTCACTATGCTAATGTGGAAGGAGGTTTTAGAATGTGGAAGAATAGATTTTGCTACTTACCGATAATATTCGAGAACAGGTTTTGTTTGTGCATCATAAGCTTGCAGCCTCTTGGTAACTGTCTCTGGCTTATCATCATCACGCTGAACAAGTGGCTCTCCAGTAATATCATCAATGCCCTAATCATGGTTAAAAGCTAACATGAGTGTATATTTCTTATTTCTGTTTATGTTTTGTGTAATTTTCTATTTAAATTATGATCAGTTTCCACTTAGTCAAGGTGTAGATTTCTGCTTATAAAGAGAAAAGCTACTGGCCGTATCTTATCTGGAGATGTTGACTTTCCAGTAAAACAGTCCATCAATTAAAAACATTTTCTCAGTATTGGCAATCCACATCAGGTCATAGTAACTTGATGAATTTGTCCTCTGGAATATTTGTTGAATATGGGGAATATGAGAAAAAAACATTCATGTATGATGGAAAACAATATTGGTGGTAATATGTTCCTGCATAACAGGAAAAAAGCAAGACACCAACTGGACCTTTGTTTGACAGTACTGAAATGGGGAAAGGAGTTAATGGTCCTTTGATTTTTAAGTCGCAAAATGGAAGAGTTATCATTTAGCAACAGCTGTTCAAAAATAGCATAAAAGGCAGCTGAAGTTTTTCTAGGATTCAGTAAACAGTAATAGGGACCTCCTCCTCTGCGAACTCTGAGAGCTCCTACTTTACTGCACATTTCACCTCCACTTTACTGAAGTGCTTTAAGTCACTGTAGACCTTTTAAGCCTTTAAACCAGCAATGACTGAAGAAATAATTATTGACTACTGGCATATCTTATGAAGGACTTGCTAGTGGCATAAAGCTGGCTCCTTCTTAGGTGCATTGAACCATTGTGTATCTAAGGACAGAATATGACCCACCACACATACAAGGGACTCTTTGCTCCTTCATACATATTAATTAAGTCCTTAATCTGACATTTGCAGTGGAAACGTGAATGATCTTGCAAGTACAAAGCCAATTAGACAATGTTTTCCTTTCCTGCTTGCATTCTGGCAATCAGTTTCAGAAATAAATAACCATCAATGTTCAGTAAGCTGCTCTGTTCGTGAAGGTGTGAAGAAAATCTGTGCCAGAACATCTGTATCATATTAGAAATTGATTTATATGGTCAAACTTATCTTGTCTACATAATACAATCATATAAAACACTCAAGTGCTTCTTTCTAGCATCTGTGCAGGCAGCCATAATAGTGCTTTGAATTTACCTATCAAATATTGAACCTTCAGCCTTGCATTAACTCTAAAGCCATAATCTTTTGGTTGTGTTGAGTAAGTAAACATTTTGAAGGTCTATTAGATGAGAGGCAACTGCATTTCAGCTGTTCAGCTCCATTCCACAGTTCCAGTTAAATCTACTTTACTGTGTTGTGACAGCCTGCTAATTAGTGGAAGGTAGAGTGGAGTGTTCTCAACAGCAAAGCTGCGGCAGCTGAAGCCCGCTCTTTGGTAGGTCTGTTCATTCCCTCTTGCAGCTTGTCTATGCTCTTCTGCCACTGAAAATAACCATGACTTAAAACACCGCATTTTAAACAATACAAAGGAAGTGTTTCCCGTTGCTTACTTCCAAGGTTTACCTGCTATTTCACAGAATCATGGAATGGTTAGGGTTG